>NC_141914.1:23722145-23873870 GCF_057802395.1 Ceratotherium simum simum | reverse complement strand
GGCCCACATATTTTCTACAACACTCTCTGTCTACTAAGGGTAACATGGCCACAATTCCTCCCAGACATTAGTCATGATAATAGTTACAATCAACTATATTGTTTAAATAATGCACCTGATTTCAGATTAAATGTCCTATCTGTCAAGTTTACAACAATATCTGTTTTTTTCTTTGGTGATATCTCCAGGAGCAACCTGGAAAGTAATCGCACCAATTTTCATTTCATATGTTTCAAACTCAGGGTTAGAGACAGTCCCTAAGAGAGCTGGAAAGAAAGAAAGAGGACAAATATTTAGCTGGCTTCTGGAGGAGAACAAACATTACGGGGCCCTATTCTCTTCCCGGTCCTCTCTCCCCCCACATAAATCCAAACATTGCCTTGTCTCCTCACCTGCTAAACTGCTGGGTTTTCTTTTCTAAGGAATTAGAAAAGAATGCTTTGTGGCAGTAGGAATATCTATATTTTCTCAGTTAAACAGGGTGAGGCAGAGACATCTGACTGCACCATCTGTTTGTTTGCAAAAGTTGCTGCGGTGTCACGAGAAAGGAGTGAGGAAGAAGGAGAGAGGGCAGAGTGCACTCTCATTCCACGCCGGCAACGTCTCTGAGAGATTCTTTTTTTTGCTTTCTAGCTTTATTACAGTATGATTGACAAATAAAAATTGTGTATAAGGTGTGCAATGTCATGTTTTGTTATACATATTCATTGTGAAATGATTACCACATTTGAGCTAATTAACACACACATCGCCTCACATAGTTACGTGTATGTGTGTGTGTGGGGGGGCTGTGTGTGTGGTGAGAACACTTGAGATCTACTCTCTCAGCAAATTTCAAGTATACGACATGTTATTATTAACTATAGTCCCCATGCCGTACATTAGGTCTCCAGATCATATTCATCTTATAGCTGAAGCTTTCCACTTCTGGGAGAATCTTTTATTACCATTTTACACAAAGGAAATCAGTCTCAGAGTAGCTAGGTCATCTGTCCAATGTGAAATGGCTCACTAACTCCAAACGTGAGCTCTTCCTGCCGCTTCGCATCCCACTGGGGTAGCGATACAAAGGCCGCTCAGAGGAAATTACCTAGAACATGTTGGCATATTACTGTCCACTCTCCACTCTGAGGCTTAGGTGTGCCATTTCTACTCGTCCCTTAAACTCTTTAGATCTCCCTTTCCACATTTACACAGTGGAAACAGAACCACTTGCCCATGGGCCATTGTATGGGTTAAATAATATAAGATATCTGAAAGCAATTAATAAAGTTTACTGTGCTATGCACATTCTAGTTATCTTTTATTATCATGTCTTAGACACTCTGCCTCATTACCAACGATTTGGTTTACATCAATATAACTTATTCTCTGTGTGCCCAGACAATGGAACATGCTCTAATACCTCCTCCATCACTGATTTGGTCTTCATGTGAATTTGTCTCCTTCAACTGGACTTTAACTAACACTGAAGAGTTGCTAAGGAAAGGGAAATATTTTCTCAGCAGAACAACTTTACCAGACCTTGGGTATCTCCAGCCATGAGAATCCTCTTCTCGTTGAGATTTCTGTTTGACTGACTAGTGAATTCCTCTAAAAACACCTGGAAATAGAGAAAAAGCACAGTTACTGACCACAACAATATTCTGTAGAAATATTAATCCAATTCTTTGGAGCATTGATCATCAGACATCAATATGGAACAATAATTCTCAATAGATTTCCTCTTACCTCAGAGACTTTTCAATTAAAGGATTGTGGTTCAACCCAGAAATTTTCTCAATAAACACCAGTGCTGATTTACTGTATTTTGTGGGAAGACCACACTTCTATCCCAAATGCCTGAGAATAACTAAGAACTTAGGCAACAAAATTATCTTTGATATCTTTTTTAAGTGCTAATATTAGTAAGTTGAAGCAATTGCCCTTCAAGTCAGGTAATAAAAGGTAAGAATAACCGTTTCTGCACCCAGTTTTGGGGCTTGCTGTGTGCTGGACACTTCAATACATGCTCTCAATTCTCACAACTCTGAGCGGAGTTACTGCCATGCTCATTTTACACACGATGGAACTGAGATTCAGAGAGGTGACCTCGCTCAACCTTTAAGTGGCCAAACCGAGATGCAAACCTTTCTTCTTTGTACTTTTATGTTGTTTGCACTTTTGCTGTGAGTATGCGCAATTTATATAAAACCAATAGAACTTTTTCAAGGGTGAAAACCAGATGTTGGTACTCAGAGTGGGCCAACCAGCGGAGGAGCGCTCCTCAAGGAATGCCACCTTCCAGGGGCAGTGTCGGTGGTGAGCGCTTGGTGAACGTGCCGACTGCTTCTCCATCACTGAATATGGTGCTGGTATTTTTAGTTTTCGACCCTCACAGATCTGTATAGACTGGCTCTATCTATCCAAATAACTAAATCCTTGAGGCTTCTCTTTTCTAGCCTTTTCCCTAAAGATAAAGCCATGACTTAGCTTCGTTTAGTCCGTGTTAAAGTGTCTAGACCACTTTTATGCCAATAACTTTCTGCTTCTTTCTAAGGATTTATTTATTATGGATTATCTTGTCTCTCGATAAACTGTCTAAGAAGGATTGTATGTGTTATCAATGGTACCTCTTAGTTAGGTTGTCATATGACAACCCCCTATCAGCAAACCACACCTATGGGCAAGGAAGCAGAAAACACTGTTATTGATAGATCTACAAAGACATCTGATTGCACTTCGGTTGACTTGCCAGAATGACCAGAAGCGATATGGCTTTCATCATCATCTGGATGTACCAGAAACTAAATTTCTTCTGAGGTTTTCAGCCACTCACTGTTGCTAAATTTGAACACTTCTGAAAGGATTAGTTCAGCAAAAATAGCTTTGGGAAACCTCAAGTTTCCTGTTCCAATCATGAGAAATGTGATTGATGAGAGAGAGAGCTGTTCTATATTTGTCAAACATTTCTTGATTATATTTGCCATAATCTGAAATGTAGAAAGTACATTTATATAAGTTAGGGCTCAAGCTGGTGGAAAAGAGAAAGAATGGTGGCTCCAGCAACTCTGACTAGGCCCTCTCTGCTACTCTTGGCTTTGTCAGGGCCTGGGGAGTCAGAAAGGGAGAATGAGAAGAGGGGAGAGGATTTTCCAGAGAGATTCAAACTCATTCAGGAGGGGAGGGTCCAATGGTATGGGAATGGTTACATAAACAATGGTATCTCATTGCAATTGCAAGTGAAGTTTATGAAGATTTTTTAACAACATGGGGAAATGTTTATGTTAAGTTAAAAAAGCAGGATTAAAAAATGTTTGGAAGGGAATCTCAACTAAGAAATAAAATATGCATAAAATTAACTTGAAAGAAATACAGTAAAATGTTAACCAAAGTCATCTCTAGATGATGGGATTATGATTTTTATTTTTGTACTTTTCTGTATTTTCTGCAGCGTGCATGTATTACTTTTATATTCTGAAAAAAAAAAAAAAACAAGTTGGGAGGTTTAACTGGATGTGGAGGTGACAATTAAGTCATCAAAAGAAGGGCACTGACCTGTGACCTTCATTCTTCACCACAGCTCTGGCCACATCTCTTTGTTATACTGAAGGATTATTACACTAGTCTTCAGACTCCATTCCTGGAGAACCCCAATGATTGTTAGCACTTTTGAGAGTCAGTTACTCTGAAATAACTGGTAATTGTGATGGACTCTCCATGGAATGTAATAAAGATTTCAACAAATAGACAGGGTTCAATCAATAATAGGATTTCTTAACCTGGGCCGGATAATGCTTTGCTGTGGGGGCTGGAGTGTGCTTTATAGGATGTTTAGCAGCAGCCCTGGCCTCTCCCTGCTAGTTACCAGGAGAAGTTGTCACAAGCCAACGTCCCCTGGTGGATAAATTCACTTTGGTTGAGAATCACTGATCTATACCATGCCAGAAGAAGATTACCAAAGCTAACAAATGAAGTGGGGAACTAAGAACTTTCTCTACTGCCGAGAAGACCCTGCCCGTTATCCCAGCCTGGAGCCACGACATGGAGCATAGGTTTGCAGTCCAGGTCACAGCCACTTGTCATGAATATGCTCCCCACTTCCTCCTCTGCTCCCTGCCTGGTGGCATTTAACTCCTTCTGGAGCATTGGACCAGCTTTCTGCAAAAGAGCCTGAGACAGTGGCCCTCTTCCAAGCTGAAGATTCATGGGAACTGTGTTGACAATGACATCAGCCTTAAGAAAAACAGCAACAATTTGTTAGATTGAAGCAGTAAATAATGATTGAGCACCTATGACTTGCTAAGTACGGTGAAGTAATTCACAAGATACGTTTTGCCTGTGATACGGACCTGTCGGCTCTACCTTCAAGGAGCTTACGATCTGTTGTTAGTACTTACATACCATAATGAGGTGACCCCCAAAACCTAGAAATGAAGGAAATATTCTACCCACTACTGTCAAGTCAACATGGAAGAAGTTAGAGCACAGCTATGAAAATGAGTGAAACAGAGATCAGAGACAGACAAAGAGAGGCAGAGAAAGAAGGAAATTGAGAATAAAGGCAGAGGCAGAAAGAGAAAGATAGCGAGACAGACTGAGACGAAGACATGGAAAGATTGAGCGAGACTGAGGAAGAGAGAGAATTGCTTTTAGGCTGGAACCGAGAGTAATTGTTTTGACTTCATTAACTACCTAAAAAAGGAATGGGTCCATCTGAAGCTGGGGTCTGGTCAGCCCTGAAGGCCTACACAGAGGAAGACCACTGAGGTGGAGGTAGGCAGTGTTTATTCAAGCCTGTCCAGAAGCATTGAGTTCTCCAGTGTCTGTGCTGAGCCCAGCCCTTTGGCAAGATGGATCATAGCTGATGCCAATAGATATTAGATATTCAATTCATCCAATTCCATTTATTCCAATTTCGTGTTCAAATTTGGAGGGGAGAATGCTTTGATTATGCAGATTTTGAGTATTCTGGTTCCTTGGGGAGCTCTTCGTCATGAATTAAAAGGTGTCTATGTCTCTGGGCCATGTAATAGTTACATTTCTCACTCTAAGTTAATAATTGGCATTCGTGGGTACACCTCAATCTTGTATGAGGTTAGTTAGCACACTGATCTGAAGATTTGAGAAGCCCCCTGCAGGGATAAGAATGAGCGACCCTTCCAAAAAGAAAAAAACCCAAACAAAAAAACTAGATCCATCCCACATTCCCCTCACTCCCACTTGCAGCCTCACTCTCTACTTACTGATTCCTACACACTTTGGGGAAGCAATATCTTAACAGGTAAAAAATTAAGATAGTCTTAATGTTTAAATCAGTTCAAGATATTCAAAAGAAACTCTGTATTAAATATACAAATATTAATTGCTAAAGAATTTCAAAAAAAGGTAGGAATCATTTAGACTGGACTGATTAGTAAAGGCTCTACAAAGGGGATAAGGATTTAAGACAAGCCTTGAGGAATGGATGTTATTGAGACAGGTAGAAAGAAGGCAGTGGGGCATTCTAGGTGGATGGAACATCTAAGAAAACATATCAAGTTGAGAAAGGTCAGAGAGTAGTCCAACGGAGCTAAAGGAGAGTTTCAATAGTGAGAGACAGGGCTGGAAAGAGATTTGGGGCCAGATGATGGAGGACTCTAAAAATCACACTTTTTTGGATTTATCCTATAGGCAACAGGGAACCACTAAAGATTTTTGTGCAGAAAAGTACCTGATAAAACAATGTTTTTGGAATATGCATCAAATAGCAATGTAGGAGACATATTGGAGGGTGACAGAGACTAAAGATGAATAGGCTAGGGCAGTACTAAGACGTGACTATGGGAATGAAGAGGAAAGGGTATGGACATGAGTCATTGTGAAAGGCGGCTTGGAAACTAACTGGATAGGAAAAGGAATTCTGAGAAGAAAGAGTTAAAGAGGATTCCAAAGTTTATACAACACCATCCAATGGTGAGAATAGGCACCATGACAGGAGTTAACAAGAGTTTAATAATCAACTTAAGAGACTATATAGTGAAAAGACCTAGGTTTCTTCACCCAAAAGATGAGAGTAAGTAATATTTATCCTAATTAGATTGTAGTACTGAGTGGGTAAGGTAAAATTTAAAGTGGTCCATTGTAAGTGGATGATGATAATAGCTTTCATTTTTTGAGCCTTTACTATGTAACAAGAAGGTGCTATGTGCTCTATATGAATTATTATATTTAAACCTCACAAGAATCCTAATATCATCATTGTCCATATTTATAGATAAGGACACTGAGGCATAAGGGGGATGTGGACCAGGATCAATGGCTTGTCAGTCATAGAGTGGTATTTGATCCCTGCCAGAACTGTCTCTAGAGTTGGTCTGCGTAACCCACTACACTATGTCCACTCCTAGAGTGAAAAAGAAACTCACTGTACTTTCATGTTATCCAGTTCTTTTCTGGTCTGATTATACTCATTAAGCAATGTCATCATAGTCACTCATGCACTCAAGCAGAGCTCAATATTCCTGGCAGCCATGGCAATTATCTTTCTCATTGTAAATTAAATAATTACAATTCCAGTTTTACAATCAAGTCTCATGAGTTTGATTAGTGTGAGTCAGATCATATCTTGGTAAAATGATAAGATACAACTTCTCAACCTGCAGATCTGAGGACAAGGTCCTGAACCTACGTCTAAAAGTCTAAGGACTCTATTTACTCTAGAGAACAAGAAGACAGCGGCTGTCTTGCCTCTCCTCTGCCATCTCAGTAGCTGCAGCAAAAGCAAAGAATGTTTCCAGTGGCTCATAATCCATAAGAGTCTCCAAATTTCTCAGAAGCGTTCTCTGTCCGTTAGTCTTGAATGTGTGCCATCTGAAGGTAAATATCAAGTGTCAAAATGGTGGGGGCTCTAGAATTCTGAAGAAGAATCGAAATCAATAATTTTTAGCCCTATCTGCATATTAGAATCACCTGGAACACCTTCAAAAAGTAGTGACACCTAGACCACAGACCTAACCAATTAAAATCAGGACCTCTAAGGGTGGGACATGGGAGCCCCATTTTCAAAAGCTGGGAGCATTTTCAAAAGCTCCCAGATGATTCTGATGTGCAGCCAGGATTCAGTATCATGGATGTCAATATAGATGGAACATAGGGCCTGCATATCCTGCTAATTGGTGATTCCAAGGAAAAGGAAGCAGTAGGAGGGGAGGAGCAGGCAAGAGCCAAGCTGAGCATTTAGTACCTGTGGTGGTAACCTTTCTCCTTCCTCATTCTGCCTGTGTCTCAGAAAGTGCTCAGGCAGGAGCAACAGGGTGGGTTTGTGAAGGGTGATATTATAACGTGATGTACATATGTCCTCCTCATTAATGCTAACCGGAACAGGAGAGAAAAACAGAACTGGGTGGAAAGCAGGTCGAGATAGGCTACAGAGAAATAAAAGGGAGGATTTGCACACCCTGGTTTGTGGGTAAACCTGGATCTGTTCACCTGAGTGCACGGGAAAGAATATAGTGGATGGTAAATATAGCCTTGCACGAACCTCAGGTGGGTTTAACTTCTCAAATTTAGATGATCTTATTCTTTGACCTTAAATCACAGTACCAATTAGATCCCATTGTTCCTTGGTGGGTTTACTAAATAGCACCACTTACCCTGAGATATATTACATCACCACTTATCAACACAAGGTTCAGACCTTCTTTGGTTTGGGTTGAGGCTATAACATTTCTGTTTGAAAGATGATCTTTCTCGCTGCCTTGGTCTCTTGACTGTCAAGAAAACAGTAAAAAGTATTACCAGGCAATAACATCTGAACACTTTCCTCATAGGTGTCCAAAGAGAAAAAAACCATTAGATTTCACGGACTTCTCTAACTCAACTCATAACTCAATCTCAAGATTCAAAAGCAAACAATTTATTATCACGTTTGAGTATCAATTGCATTTAATACCCCAAATGCCAGTGAGCACTTTGACTTATTCCCTCAAGAATCCTAGCCTAGCAGACTCTGTCCATATCCCCAACTCTTACTATTTAAGGATGCCCTTACTATTTAAGAATATTTCCAACTGTATTTCTTGCCTGAGGACTATCTGGAGTGCCAAAGCCTGCTTTGCTCACCCAGGTAGCAGAGAGAAAGTGCAGGTAAATTAAGCCACCCACCCACCCCCTCAAGCTCTCATCCAATGATTGACAGGAGTTGGTGTAAAACTACCACAGTGACCTTGCCTCCCAGATGGGACTTGCTCTGAGTTTCCCCAGTGGGATTTGAGAACGCACCCTATCAGTGTCCTTTACTTCCCTATTAAATCACCTGTCTCAGGTCCTCTTCTGGGGGAACCCAAACTAAGACACACCCCTCAGTCCTCCACAATAGTGCATTTGTGGTTTGACTATTCATTAGTCATAGAATTTTAGAATTTAAAGGGTCATCACAGATCATCCAGTTCAGAAACTTCATTCTCCTGAGGAGGAAACCAGTGTGCAAAGGGATGAAGCTACTTGCTCAGAGCCAAGCTGCTAGCTAATAAAGGATACAGTACTTGAATCCACTTCAGAGTCGAGGAAGAGGAGTTGATCTACCTGATGGTGTTCTCACACTTACGAATGGTAAAAACATGGCACGTGTCACCCTTCTGCTCCCGCCCCCCGCACCTGTGACAAACATTATAATTGGTGTCAGCACTCTTTCTCAATCAACCCAGATACAGCCTCAGAATCTTTCTCAACACAGAGCTCCAGACAACAACTATCAAACTATCATTTGATCAGAGGAAACCCATGAAATGAAAGGTATTTTCTATGCCTGATCTATCTCAAAAAGGATATGGATTTTCTCTGCTTAAAATAGTCTTAGAGAATTTTTTACACTCTACTTTCTGTAACAAACAGAAAACTCCAGAAGGACAGGGAATGGGCTTCTTGAACAATCCTTTTGACTGGCTCAGGAATTTCATTCCTCACTTTATACTCTCCTGCACGCAGTCTGGTATGTTTGGTGGAAGCATTGTCAATGATGTCTCACCCTGAGAATTCCTTGGGTACAGACTCTTTCAAAGCCATGATGTGAAGACTAGAAATCCTTCCAGGAGAACCAGCCAGATTCTCTGTCAAATTGTGTTTTTTCTTTTTAGTGTTTCAGTTGGTGTCTAATTGTGTTATAATTCTTTTACATCCTCCAAACAACCTACTACTATGACCATCTCCTTGAATAGATCAGACTCAGTCAAACTCCTGTCATCCTCTATGCTGTTTTTCATGTCTTCACACACCGCTGGCTTCACATTCAATTTGGTGACCTGATCTCCAGACATGATATGGGAGGATTTTTTAGGACCGTCTTCTTGCCAGGTCTTGATGACATTGACCTTTGTTCTTCCTTGAGTGAGTTAGGTGGCTGCAGACCTGAGTGTTACCTGCAGCCCCTTACAGCTGACTTGGGGCCATGTTACCTCACAGTGACACCTTCCCCTCTCATAATTTATCATTCCAATTAGGTGATGCTTCTCTGCAAGATCTTTCATATGAGAGGATTCAGGACCACCAGGAATGGTGCTGGCAACTTTCTCAGGGGCTTCTCCTTTCCATACAAGGCTGTGCCCAAAGACACATAATATGGAAATAGAGAGATGGGCCTTTCATTAAGACAAGCTTTTTGGCCAAGTAGGTGTCCACCACTAAAAAATAAGAAATGAAAGTGAGATATCATTCAAACAAAATCTTTGGCACAAAAAGAAATCCCGATACTGAGACTCTGAAATACAGAGTCTATATTTAGGTACAGTGGTACCTAAAATGGTGCCACTGTCAAGCAGCTCAATGAAAGATGTGACGTTCATGAATGCAATGGAGCTAATCCCCATCTAACGGAATAGATATATTCCATTCTTCTTTACATTGCAGTGAAGTTTTGTAAAATTAATCTGATTTTCCCATTGACATCCATTATAATATTGGAGAGGCTATTTTTCTTGCTAAAACAATCCAGCCCTTAGAGATTCAATAAATACAAGCAATAATGCATGAGCAATTCAAAATAACCTATTAGAAGTATAGCCAATACCATTATTATATAAAAAGGAATAGCCACAATAGTCAAAAATATTAAATACAAGTGTGTGCTGTAATCAAAAGAAGTCATAAAATTAGGTCAGATTCCCTAGAAGCAGAGCCTGAGATGGGGATTCACGTGCAAGTGAGTTATTAAAGTTGCGCCCTCAGGAGAAACCTGCAGGAGGTGAGATGAAGATAGAGAACGTGGTTTTAGGTTAAGCCTGGCTTCTGCCTGACCCTGCAAGGAGCCCTGGGGTAGATAAATTGTATCACAGTGTTGTCCCAACCCTGAGGCAAGGGAGCTGGGCTCTTGCACCTTCATACCAGTTAGTTACCGTCTATGGGCCATCCTGGTTGGGAGATGAATGTGAGCTGCTAGGAACCTCCAGGCTCCAGACCTTCAGTCTCCCAAAGGCAATCCTCTGGAGAAGGTTGTAAATGTGCGTCCTCAACAGCAATACATACAGCGGTTGGATCAGGAGTGCACCTAATAAATACAAGAGACCCCAGGGCATCTGGGAGAGGCACCAAAGGAAAGGAAGAGCACTAACGGCAGTGCAAAGAAAAACTGCACAGGTTTGGGAGAAAGAGAATGTGGCTTAGCAACTGTCGTGTAAAAGCACCTAAGGGGTTTTGGTTGGCAGTCAGCTCAGTATAAAGCAACAGTGATGTAGCTGTGTTCAAGGAAAAGAAGGTCACCAGCGCTGGCGAGGATGTGGAGCAGCAGGAGCTCTCACTCCTTGCTGGTGGGAATGCGGAATGGTACTGCCACTTCGGAAGACAGTTTGGCGGTTTCTCACAGAACTAGATATGCTCTTACCATAGGACCCAGCATGTGTGCTCCTTGGTATTTACCCAAATGAACTGAAAGCTTATGTCCACATACAACCTGCACATGAATGTTAATAGCAGCAATCTAGCTTTTTTTTTTTTTTTGTGAGGAAGACCGGCCCTGAGCTAACATCTATTGCTGATTCTCCTCCTTTTTTTTTTCCTCCCCAAAGCCCCAGTGGATAGTTGTATGCGGTAGGTGCACATCCTGCTAGTTGCCGTATGTGGGACGTGGCCTCAGCATGGCCAGACAAGTGGTGCGTTGGTGCGCGCCTGGGATCAGAACCCGGGCCGCCAGTAGCGGAGCGCGTGCACTTAACTGCTAAGCCAGGGGGCCGGCCACAGCAGCAATATAGCTTTATTCATAATTGTCAACTTAGAAGCAACCAAGATGTCAGTCAATAGTGAATGGATAAATAAACTGTGGTACTTCCATAAAATAGAATATTATTCAGAGATACAAAGAAATGAGCTATCAAGCCGTGAAAAGACATGGAGGAAACTTAAACACATATTGCTAAGTGAAGGAGTCAGTCTGAAAGGCTACATATTGTGTGATTCCAGCTCTGAGATGCTGGAAAAGGCTAAACTATGGAGACAGAAGAAAGATCAGTGGTTGCCAGGGGTTTGGAGGATGTAGGGAGGGATGAACAGGTGGAGCACAGGGGATTTCTAGGGCACTGAAATTACTCTGTATGAAACTGTAATTGTGGACACATGACATTATGTATCTGTCAAAACCCATAGAACCATACAACAAGGATGAATTCTAGTGTAATGCACTGTAGTTAATAATAATATATCCATATTTTTCATCAATTGTAACAAATGTACCACACTAATGCAAGATGTTAATATTAGGGAAAACTGTTTCAGGGGCAGGGCACATATGAGAATTCCCCTGACTTCCTGCTCAATTTTTCTGTAAACCTAAAATGGCTTTAAGAATAAAGTCCAATCACTAAAAAAAGGTAATAATGTGATTTGGGGCTATCATTACAGAAACATAGTAACGCAGGTGTGTTTGATGAATAATAGCCCTATTCTACTTTTCACTGGTAAAAACAGGGAACACCTGGGCTATTGCATTTAGTTCAAGGTGCCAAACTTCGCAAAAGGATTATGAAAACTAGACATGTTCAGAAGAGGGAAACTGATGTGAAAGGACTCGAAAGCATGTCACATGAGGATATAGAAAAGTGAAATAAGTCAGAGGGAGAAGGACAAATACCGTACGATTTCCTTCATTAAATAGTAGATAATAACAACAATAAACAAACACATAGGGACAGAGATTGGATTGGTGGTTACCAGAGGGGAAGGGGGGAGGGAGGAGGGTGAAAGGGATAATTCGGTACATGTGTGTGGTGATGGGTTGTAATTAGTATTTTGGTGGTGAACATGATGTAATCTATGCAGAAATAGAAGTATAATGATGAACACCTGAAATTTTTACAATGTTATAAACCAATGTTACTGCAATAAAGAAAAAATTTAAAAAAAAAAAGAAAAAAGAAAAGGAACTGAGTATATTTAACTTGCAGAAGTAGAGACAATGGGTGGGGTGGGATGAGGGAGGAGGACATAAGAGTCACCCTCAAATATCTAAAGGTCTATCTCGTGTGTGTGTGTGTGTGTGTGAGTGTGTGTGTGTTCCAATAAAATTTTATTTACAAAAACAGATGAGGGGCTGGATTTGGTCCATAGGCTAAAGGTTTTCTGACCCCTGTTCCTGATCAGTCAATGCTTATGGGACAGATATCCGGTTGGGTTGGGGCAAGTTTGATCTTGGTATAAGTATTATTTAACTATAAATCTCCTACAGAGCTGGCTCAGTTCTTCCAAGGTAAAAATCACTTTTATCTTCAGATTTTGTTATAGATGTGGTAATCATCAACCTGGTGATCTTTGAAGATCCAAAACATGAGACGGTATTGTTAAACCAGCAGGGGCACCTTTTTGTGGTTTTGTTGAGGTAAAGATCTGTGTGATTAACTGAATGTCCATGGGCCTTTTGGCATTCCTTGGGATCTTGGCAATTACATGCTGTTTCTGTAACTCCTTCATTATCTTTTTACTCTCCAATTATTTTTGATTCTTCTTTTTTTTATTGAGGTATAATTGAAAAATAACATTATATTAGTTTCAGGTGTACAACATAATGATTCAATATTTGTATATATTGTGAAGTGATCACCACAATAAGTCTAGATAACATCCATCACCACACATAGTTACAAAGTTTTTTTTCTTGTGATAAAAATACGGAACGCTTCACGAATGTGCATGCTGTCATTATGCAGGCGCCAGCTAATCTTCCCTGTGTCATTCCAATGTTAGTATATGTGCTGCCCAAGCAAGCACTGAGGGCTATCTCATAAAGGATTTATCTCTACAACTCTAAAAGGAAGAACAAGGACAAATAGATAAACATATTTGAGTTTAATACAATGTCAAATTTTTAAAAATAATTAGGACTGTCCTAAGGTGGAATGGGTCAATGAGACAGTGAGTTCCCAGGCAAGCAGAAGACGGACCATCACTTAGTGTCTGATTTTACTGCTAAGGTAACTGTTTTGCTTTTTATGGTGGTGGTGGTGGTGAGGGGGGCATATTTTTCTTACTTGAATTCATTAGCCTATTTTCAAATACATTTTACCCAGTAGAAATAGTTTATTGCAGTACTCTTATGTCAGAGGGGACAACAATATCAGAATGAAGGACATTGAACTATTTACACATTTAATAATGGCACTTTATCCCTGAATCTGCTAAGACATATAGCTATCTAAAACACAATTCATATCTATTATTTCTTATCAAATTAGTAACTTGTTTCCCATTTTTTCTTAATTGAATAATTGTAACAGTTTTATTTATTGAATACCTGTTATATGTCAGATATTTTACAAATATTATCCCATTTAATTTAATCTTCACGATGACCCTGTGAGATAGGTTTTATCTTCACTTTTTAAATGAGGAAACAGAGAATCAGAAAGTAACTTCGCCATTGCTATCCAGCTAGTATATTCCAGAAGATTTTGAATATAGACCTTTGGGACTCTAAAGGCCAGTGGTGCTCTAGAATTTCTATATAGAGGGCTTAGGTGTGACAATCCAGCTAGAAGGAGTGGGTGATGAAGGGAGCTTGTCTTGAAGTTATATTTTCTTGACTGCATAAGATGGTGCCAAATGATCCCTACCTCCTGGTAACCATGCCTTCTTATAGTCTCCTTCCAGATTGTATCAAGGTTGGTCTGTGTGACCAACAGAAGATGGCAGAAGTGATGCTATGTCACCTCTGAGGCTGAGTTACAAAAGGCACTACAGCTTCCCTCCCTTCCCCTCCTCAGATAACTCACCTGGGGAAAGTCAGCTGCCATGTTATGAACAGCCCTGTGGAGGGGCCCTCATAGCAAGGAACTGAGGTCTCTGGCAGCAGCCATGCGAGTGAGCTTAGAAGCAGACTCTCCAGTCCCTGTCAAGCCTTCTGATGACACAGCCTCAACCAAAACCTTGAGAGCAACCTCATGAGAGATCCTGAGCCAGAATCACCCAGCTAAGCTGCTCCCAAATTCCTGACCCACAAAAGTATACAATAACAAATGTAAAGCCACTAAGTTTTGGGGTCATTTGGTGTGCAGCAACAGAAAACTACTACAGATTGTATGCTTCTTTGCGATGACTTGAAGAGGCAAGCTGATGCAGATTGTGGGGATAAGAATAAAACCCCTAGCCCCTAATCCTTTGTGGCAAAGTCATTGCTGAAAGCCAACCTCTAACCACTATGTCAGGGATATGAATTTTAAGAGTCTTCACAAAAAATTATAAATATACATACATATGTTGGAGTAGAATAGAAAATAGAGTGCATCAGTTCCTTAACGAGAAATGCACACACTGCAACAAAACATTTTTTCCCAAATTGCAACAAACTCTTTCGTTTTCATATAAGGTATGGGGTGGGATATAACATGTATATATTTTTATGATACGTGGTGGTTAAAAAAATTTATAAAATGCTGCACTGTTCTTTATATCACTCTGCCTCCCCTAATGGTTTCGTTGGTTCACTAATTGCTGGAGTGCAGCCTGAGGCTCTGAGCCGACCCAACATGCACATGTTATCTCTGGAAACACTGAATGTGCTTAAACATTAGCCACTTACTAGAGTATAACAATGTCAAACTGTTTTTCTTTTTTTAAAAAAAGACTCTCCAGATGTCAACAGTAGCATTAAGGATTAGGTGACAAGTATGTGAGAGAGATGGGGCCTTCAGATTCTACAAGTTTGGGAGGTTGGTATTAGTCCTAAGAATTATACAGTTTTAAATGTAGAAGCCTGCTAAGTGAGGGATATCAGTCCTAAACATTTGCTTTCTCACAAAGCACCAATTAAAAATGTCCAGTGCTATCAATTCATTGCTATGTTAAGAATCAGATATTATTTCAGTCTAGTGCTAAGACTATTAGCTTCTTAAACCACTGCTGAAAGTTAAGCTCCTTTTCTTACTAGATAGCCTCAATTTTTGGCTTTCCTGCCTGGCTTGTTTCCACTGAAGCTATGTGAGGAAGAGCCTAATATCTGCTTCTCTCCTCCTGACTTCACTCAGCTTCCCCTCTAGTCTTCTATCTCCACCTATAGTTTCAGGGATACTGTTTGGTTTCACCACTTCTTCTTAAGGATCACAGTTGGGAGGGGATGTGCAGGTGAAGTATGACGATTAAAAAATGATATTTATTTGGTCATATTATCCAAAATATATACTACTTTGTGGCATAAATCCTCAGGACATTGTCGCTGTCTTTAAAATTGCTTATTCAATTTTCTAAATTCCCAATATGCACTTTGAGAAATGATCAGATTCTGAATACCTCTTGAAGGTAGAGTGAACGGGATTTCCTAAAGGACTGGATATAGGATATGAGAGAAAGACAGGAGTCCAGATGACTCCCAGGTTTTGGCTTAAGCAGCTAGGGCAATGGGGTTGCTATCAACTGAGATGGGAAAGCCTGCGGATAATGCAGGTTGGTGGGGTGGGGTGAGGAGGACGGGGAATTTTATTTTGGACATGTTATGTTTGTGTCATATGCTTTTAGACAACCAGGTGAAGAAGTCTACTAGGCAGTGAGTATAGACATTGGAGTTCATGAGAGACTCTTGACTGGGGATAGACTTGGGAGTCATGGGTACACAGACAGTATTTAAAGTCATTAGATCTCCAAGGAACTGAATGTAGATAAAGAGGAGAAAACAACTGAGTCCTACATTAAGAATTAAGGGAAATAAGGTGAATGAGGAAAGAAGAATGAGAATGAACAGCCACAGGCAAGGTAGGAAAAGAACCTAAAGTGTGGGATCCTAGCAGCAAGTGAAGAAATTGCATCCAGGAGGAGGGAGCTATCAATTGAATCAAATGCTGCTAAGAGATCAAGTAAAATGAGGAGTGAAAAGTGGTTATTGAATTTAGCAACATGGAGGTCACTGGAGACCTTGACAAGAGCAGTTTTGGTGGAATGGTGGGGGTAAAATTCTGTCTGGAATGGATTTAAGAAAGAATGAGAGGAGAGGAAATGGGGATGAATAATGACAAACTCGATTGAGAAATTTTGTTGCAAAGGGAAGCAAAGAAATGAAGCAGTAGCTACAGGGAAATTGGGGGTCAAAGGAAGTTTTCCATTACTGCTTAAATAGGAATTCTTTTAGCTAGATCTCCACAGAGACCTGTTCAAAGCCTTGAGTTAATTCGCAGCATATTCCAGTGAGAATGTGGTGGCTTTAATGGATTTCCTTATCACCTGTGTGACCCCTAATCTAACGTCACTCATGCATGAAATGGTTAATAAAAACCTTAAACAGCAAGAAATAAGGGAAATTAATAAGCTTTGTAGTCAGAAAACTCAACTTGGGCTGAACTCTCCTCTGGGAAATACTGGACATTGGTTACCCCTTCTCCTCCATTTTGGGGGTTTCCAAAGACAATTGTTATGTAATTATTATCAACATGAGGTGGCAGATTTTCAACCCTATTGGTTCTTGTCAGTTCCAGAAGTCTTGGAAAAATCTGAAGTGGCTGAACTTTGTGGTGTCTGTCACAAACATTAATGAATGTCCTGACACCTACAAATAAAAACCAGTTTATTGGTACTGTAACTTCATTTCATATTAGAAGAAAGCAGATTTTAAAAAGTAATTTGATTTAGAGGCTACAACTAAGAAGTAAAATTTATATGCTAAATTTCTACGTAAAGGTAGATTTTAAGTGTCAACTTCCACCTATCCTACATTGCCTACCCTGAGTGCACAGCTGTCTTTAACAGTGACCTCCATTTGAGATCATTTTGGGAACATGGATCAACAGTTACCTCTCCAAATGAAATCAAGTATGTGTGGCCACTTTGTAAGCTGATAATGGTCATAATGATTGTAATACAATATTCTTTCCTAAATCTAATTTCACTTCGTTCCCTCTACTAACTCCACCATATCTTGGTCTGTATTTGGACGTGTCATTATCATAAAAGTAAAGTCCCAGAACTATTAAAACTCACTGGAAATTTACATACACTGTGGTTAAGAAAATACACTCAGAAATCAGAATGCCTAATTTGGAATTCTGACTCAAATACTTATTAGCTGTGTGACTGTAAGCAAGTCATTTAATCTTCTCTAAGCCTAGATTTCTCCATCTGTAAAATGGAGATGATAGTAGTACCTATGCCATGGTGCTATAAGTTATGAGATAAAGTAAGTAAAAACTTAGCACAGTACTTGACATAGAGCAAGCATTTAATAAATGTTAGCTATTAGCAGCACCAGGAGTAATAACACATATATTCCCTCACAATTCTCTTACTGCAAGTTAGAAAGAGCACAACTTTTAAAGAAGACCCTTTGAGGGATGCCTAGAATCTCAAAGTAGGATACAACC
Organism: Ceratotherium simum simum; assembly: GCF_057802395.1. Taxonomy (NCBI): domain Eukaryota; kingdom Metazoa; phylum Chordata; class Mammalia; order Perissodactyla; family Rhinocerotidae; genus Ceratotherium; species Ceratotherium simum. The sequence continues at coordinate 23,856,090 of NC_141914.1, read as the reverse complement.
ACAATTTGCAAATGAAGGGTTAAAAGCTATTGTCTGTCTTACCAATATTTTTGAGAAACGTGATGACAGCAACTTTAGTATTGGGTATTACTTCCACCCTGAAGTCACTATTGGCTTCTGACAGGACACTAATTGACTCTACATGCCAAGATAGCACGTTCTCAGTCATAGTGTCTTGGATATTGTGAAATGCAACCAAAAAATTCATCTATTTCATCCATTTCCATCTCATCCATTCTATCCACTCTTCTGAAAATTACTTTTGTTCTGAGGTCCTCTGACTTCGCAATTTTTAGGGAGATAGAAACACTTGAGATGTTAGTTTTTATATTTGATTTGAGATTTGAAATGTTTTGGCCTCTGTATTCCTTTCTGATGTTCTAAATACTTCGGAAGAAAATAGATTTCACTCAATGCTTTATTGAAAAAAAAACAAAGAAAATAAAAACTCTTTGGCTACATGATTATGTAAAGTTAAACATCATACTTTGTAGAGTCAGATTTACTCACCAAATCACAGGGGGAAAAAAGCAACAAACATGACATGAAATGATGGTGCTCATCCACTGACATAAATCAATAGAGCTACAATTGTGTGTGGGGGGGTATATGGGAACTCTGTGTCCTCTGCTCAACTTTGCTCTGAACCTAAAACTGGTCTAAAAAATAAAGTCTATTTTTTGAAAAATGTATCTTTAATAATTATAAAACCAAATAGTTCTAAATTAAGAATAGATAATACGACAAGAAGTACAATGGAAATACCAGGAATAAGCCTTAATCTATCAAAAAGTTTATCATATGAAATAGTAAGTGGACTAAGGGAGTGGAGACATGAATCACAAGTTAATAAATATTGTTGGGAAAGTTGGTCTTCATTATGAATAAAATTAGATATCAATTCATACCTTATAATCAACACCTAACCACAATAATATTAACCCCTGATGGGTTAGAAATGTCAACTTCAAACATTGCAAAAGTAGTAGAATAAAAGGTCTATATTTATTTCATTAGTTGCACTAAGGTGAAAAAATTTCAACTAATGAAGCAAAATAGATCTACAGACAGCAATTTAAATGGATTCACATAAAATACTAAAACAGTAATAAAAATAAAAAGATATCTACAACATAGCAGATACTCAAGAAATGTAGTTTGATAAATTAATATAATGGAACACAGGGCCTTTTCCTTAGCCAGGGCAGTAAATTGTCTGAAGTTCCAGCAATGGAACAGGAGATGGCAGGTTATTGCTTCCATATGACAAATCAAAATAGTCTCCCATCAGATGATTTATGAAAAGTTGAATTCAGCACGCCAAAGGAAGCTTTAGGAATATCAGTGTTTAACGCACTAGAATATGAGTTACATGAAAATCAAGTGAATCAAGGATAGGCCAACATTAGAAAATCTATTAATATAATTCATTCTATTAATAGGTCCGAGAAAAATAATATGGTGGTATCTCCAGAGATGCTGAAAGAGCATTGGACAAAATTAACACACATTCCTAACAAAATTTCTTGAAAAAATAGAAATAGATGGATATATTTCCATAACATACTAAAATACACATACCTCAATCCTAAAGTCAGCATCTTACTTAGGGAAACCCTGCAGGCATTCCCATTAAGGTCCGGAACAAGACAAGTATGGTGACTACCTACAACACTTTTAACATTGGTCTGAAGATACTAACTAATGCAGTTATATTTGACAAAAAATAAGAGCATAGAACAGGAAAAGATGAAATAAAACTATCTTCATCTGAAGGTGACATGATGTCTACCTGGAAAACCCTAAATTAAATAATAAAAATCAAACACTAAAAAAATTCAGCTGGTAGCAAGATACAAAATGAGCACATGAAGATAGATAGCTCTAGGACTTCTGTTTAGACCAATATGGAGTAATCTATTTACTATCCCACCTTAAACAATTAAAAAACCGGATAAAAGACATGAAGCAATGGTTTTTCAGATGTTTGGAAACAGGCAATGTGGCACAGTGATCAGATGACGTGAGCTCTACAACGGCTCCCTTCCAGGCTTACCACATGGAGAGAGGTTCCAAGGCATCGTGCAGAAAGAGAAACCCAGGAGAAGCCTGGTAGCCTCACCGAGTTGAGGAGACAGACTTGGGACTCTGAGGAGGCCAAAATGACTAGCAATTGCAAGTCAGAATATCGGAGAGGAGAGAGATGCAGAAGGAGCTCCAGAGGTCTACAGAGGATCTCCCGGGTGTCTTCAGCTCCAAAAGGGCTAGAAAAAGTGCCTGTTCTCAACAGCACTGAGATCTACTCTCAACAGTAGAAAACCTCATAATTCTAATGGTATAGGGTAAAGTGTTCAGAAGTGTTTTGCCTCAGTGGTAGAAAAATTAGCTGTAGAGTAAAGGCTACTCTGCTCCTGCCTAACAAAGCTTAAAAGTAAGCCTCAAAAGCATCAAATTGTGTTCAAGTAACTTAACTGAGACCCAGATAAAATCTCAAAAATATTTTTTAAAGTACAAGAATATCCAGGACTCAATAAGGTGCAATTCATATGTCTGGCATCCAATCAAAGATTTTCAGGCATGCCAAGAGGGTTAGCACATCTCAACATCATCATGCTGCAAAGATTATCAAAGCAGCAATATATGATGCATAACATGGAAAAAAATAAATAAATTGAAATTAACTCAGAAATGACACTGATGATAGAATTAGTAGACAAGGATATTAAAACAATTCTGTCCAGAAAACAAATCTCAATATATAAATTTAAAAGAATTCAAATAATACAAAATATGTTCTCTAACCACTATGGAATTAAATTAGAAAGCAATAGCAAATTAGTAACACCTGCAACTACACGGCTGACTCTCAACCACATTATGCTAAGTGAAAGAAGCAAGGCTCAAAGACTTTGTACTGTGTGGTTCCACCTATGAGATTCTGGAACTACAGGGACCAAAATCTGCCCAGTGTTGGACAGGGGCTCACCTTGAGTGAAGAGGTTGATCACAGAGGGACTAGTGGGAATTTTGGTGGGGGATGAAACTCTTTTATATCTTTATATCCCATGGTTGTTACACAGTTGTATACATTTGTCAAAGCTCACAGAACTGTACACAGAGATGTTTGGATTTGCTGTATGTAAGTTATACTTTAATTTTAAAAATGAAAGGAAAAGTCAATAGCATTCATATGCACAAATAATTAGCTAGAAGATTTAGTGAATAAGAAAACCTCATTTACAATAGCAAGAAAAATGATAAAATATTTAGAAACAAACTTAACAAGAAATGTTCTATGTAAGAAAACTATAAATACTCTAAGCACACTTGAACAAATGAAACGGCATTCTTTGTTCTTGGTTAGAACATCTCAACATCATCTCAAGACGTCAGCTCTCCGTAATTTAATTTATAAGTTTAATGCAATTCCAATAAAAATCCCCATGAGCTTTTTTTTTGACACGCATCATAAATCAGAAGTCAATCCCAGAGTTCATAAGGAAAGATAGGCACACAAGAATGGCTAGGAAAACAATTGAGAAGGAAGAGTTTTGTAGGCGGACTAGCCCTGACATGAAAACAAATGACAAAGCCCCTCTAAAACAGATGAACAAACAGGTCAATGGAATAGAACAGAAGTTCCAGAAATAGCCAACTACATACAAAAATCTAGTATTTGACAAAGGTGGTATCTCAAGTTACTGAGGCAGTGATAATCTTAGTAAATGGCTTTGGAATGTATTAAGTATTACAGAGATAAAAATGTGGATACCTATTTGGAAAAAAAGATAAAATTAGATCCATTCCTCAGACGAAACACAAGAATAAACTCCAAATGTATCAGAGACCTAACTGTAAAAAAATAAAGCATTACCAAAAAAAAAAAAAAAAAAAAGAAAGAAAAAAGTACGGGCGACTATAACCTGGGTAAAGGGGAAAGCTCTTAAAATGTGACTAGAAGTCCAGATAGTCCAGATGCAATAAAATAAGATGGGTAAATTTTACTACATAAAAATAAAAAACCTTTGTGTGGGGGAAAAAAAAGCCACCATAAGCAAACTCAAAAGGCAAATGACAAACTGAGAGGAAACATTCATAACACGTATCGCAGATAAAGGACTACTCTCCCTAATTTACAAGCAACTTTTAGAATGTGAGGGGAAAGAGCCCAAAAGTCCTGTGAACAAAGACGCCTGGCACTCTTCTCCCTTCCGGGACAACCAGGGTGGTAAGCGCCTCCCGAGAAGAACGCGGTCGGAGGGACGTGGGGTCCCCGGGCCGCCCCAGCTGCAGCGTCGCACGTGCGCCCGGCTCCGGGAGGGCCTCCTGCCGCCCCTCCTCACCCCGCCCCTGGCGCCGCTCACCATCCTGCTGGAGGAAGAGCGCCAGGCAGCGGGCGGACTTCACGCTCCCGGCCTCCCGATCTCTTCGGGCTCTGGAGGTCCACCTGCAACTCGCTGCTGACTTCTTCGGGGGTCGGGGCCCCAGGGCTCCAGGGCTCTCAGACTAGTAGGGGCAGGGGGCGCGCAGCCATCCTCAGCTCCGCACCTCTGCCCCCACTGCCAGACCGCTCCACTCTACAGGTTTGTGCCTAGATTTTCTTTTGCTTTCTTTTCTATGAACTGCTTCGACGACAGGATTCAGTCTTGAGGTAGCAAACAGCTGCCGCAGGATTATGGCTCCCTTCTGAGAGAAACGTTGCTGTCAGACAAACTGTGGGTCAAAATCCTGGGCTCTGCAGTTCATCGGTTGTATAACTTCAGTCAATTGCATTTGTACAATGGGCATAGCCATAACTACTTCACCATATTATCATGAGGATTAAATCACATAAAGTCTGTAGAGTGCCTGGCATATTAAAAATATATGTATCAATATTAGCTCCCCTTTCCATTGGGCATCCCTTTCCCACTCCACCCCACTTTCCCTACCTACACATCTTCAGAAAAATACACTGAGGCCTTTTCATGCCTCCTAGGACAGGGCTGGAATCAGGTCTAGCCTGACAAGACATTATTTAATTTAACCAACTTGTATTGAAGGCCCTTGATATGGCTGGCAATGCATTGAGATTATAAAGATGAATTAGACACAGATCCCTTCTCTCTGGGGTGAGGGTGGAAGGAAGGGGAAGGACACAAAAAACAGACAAATACACCTTTACCTGGTGTGTCATGAAAGGTCCTGGCAGGATATAGATGGTATACTCAAAATGGGTAATTGAAGAGAAGTTCATAAAGGAATTACCTACATAGGTGTGGGCAAAGGGTTAAGAGAAATCAGTAAGAAATGGTGAAGCAGCCCCACCCTCCCCTACCAGCTGGGCTGAGGGGCAAGGGAGGGGTCATGTACTGAACCCTTGCTCAGTACCTTGTACCTTGCCCCATATACTCAACATTCTCCTTGAATGATGAGTAGGAGATTTCTAAGAGCAGAATGAGGTGGAGGGACATCCAGGGAGAGAGAACATTGCAGAGTAAAGGCCAGAAGAATAAAAGTATAGACTGTGGTTTGGAAGAGCTGGTAGTCTCGTGTGACTAGACCATAGGAGCTTGGTGGGGAGGAAGGGACTGATGGCCGTGATGTGGAGTTTGAACTTTATTTTCTAGGCCAATGGTCCCAGACCATTAGCATCAGCATCACTTGGAAACTTGTTAGAAACGCAGATTCTTGGGCCCAACCTCACACCTACTGGGTCAGAAACTCTAGGGGTGGGTCTTAGTAATCTGCGTTTTATTGAGCCCTCCAGGGACGCTGACACAAGATCTAGTTTGAGAAGCACTGCTCTAGGCATCAGGGAGTCACTGAAGGCATATTATCAGAGGAGTGATGAGGTCAGAACTGCTTTTTCAGAAGGTAGTTTGAGGCGGGAGGAGGAAGGGGGATGGAGACAGAGAGTCCTTAGGGGGTATTTTGATCATTCTGGCGAGAGAACTATGAAGATGAAGAACTGGGCAGTGAGAGTCAAAGTGGAAGAGAGGCAGGACTGGTGACAATGGATATACAGGATGCGGGAGAGGGAGAAGCCCAAGGTGCCACTAAGGCTACATTTTAATGTGGTATAAATGGAATGTATTTTACATGGTCTGTTGTTTTCCCAGGAAATAAAACTGAGTTTTCTTCTCTGTAAAATAAAGCAGTTAAACGAAATGATTTCTGCCATCCTTTTCTACTCATACGCCAAGCAAATAAAGCTGCTGAGTGACCTGCTGTGTCTTTTCAAGGCTCTTGGTGAAGCAGTGGCCAGGGTGATAACTCAGGCGTTGCATTGCCTCACATACTCGCCTCACTTCTCTTTTTGTTGTCCTTACCTTCACTGACCTGGGCTTGCACCTCCCCAACCAACTGGTAACATCTTGATCGTTGCCTAAGGCTCTGTGTTTTACAGACTTAAGACCCGATCAATAGAAAAGGAAATAGTGCCCAACTCTCATGTGGAAATGAAAGAGAAACAGTCCTCAACCATAAGATAAGTGTAAGGAAGCCCAAGAAAGGTTTGCTTTTTCTCCTAATGGCTGCTTTGATACTATCTGTGATGTTGTGATTTATGATTAATATATGTTTGGTCTTCATCCCTGTGTCTGACCCAGAGCAACTGAAATCCTTGGAATATCCTAAATGCTGAGAGTGATGGAGATGTTTTTTGTTATGTTAATGATGTGACTTTTGGAAAGCACCCAAGGAAGGGGGCTGGTGGCTGGAAAATCAACCATGTGACTAGAGGGTTGGAACTTGCAGTCCCACCCCCTGGCCTCCCAGGAGGGAAGAGGGGCTGGAGATTGAGTTCAATCACCGAGGGCCAATGATTTGATCAATCATGCCTATGTAATGAAGCTCACCTATGCACACACATTGCAATCAAGGATCCAGAACTCAGCAGGAACCAAACTTTTGTTTTTTTGAAGCAAATATAGCTAAAAGATCAGTAGGTACAAAACAACCATAACAGTAAAGACTTTAATGAATCACCAAAAATTAAATGTATAATCTGATTTATAAAAAAGACGGATCATTTTAGCTTGAGCTTCCTCAACTCTGGACAAAGGAAAAGATGCCGGGTTTTTAAGTTCTTCAAACAGGACTTCTTCGGAGGAAATCTGCTTTGAGCACCGCCCAGGAATCCATTTCTGAGAAAAGCCCAGAATAATGGGAACTTCTCAGCCTGCTCCCTGGAGGAGAAGCCCCCCTGGAGGAGGCCGTAAAGCTCTGGGGTGCAGAAGCCTGGGAGCCAGACTCTCGCCTTCAAACCCCAGCACTTCTACTTATTAACTATGTGACACCCTTGCCAAGGTATTAGCCTCTCTGTGCCTCAGTTGTCTCAGTTATAAAATGGGGATGCTGATAGCATCAAGCACACAGACGTAAAGCTCTTATAAAGCGGACAAAATAAGTACTCATTAAATAGTAGCTATTACTGTCTGACCAAAAATTTATATGTATGTCTATGCATATCTTTAAGAAAAGAAAAAGACATTTCGTTCATCATTTTTGGAAAGAGGCTGGGATGTGGATAACCAGGTAATTTGCTACTATAACTTTCCTCTCATTCTGAGAATTTTTAAAAGTAAAGTTTGACATGTCCTATGTTACTTACAGGAGGCTCAACTCTTGCCTTTTCTCTGTCCAGAGAGAGTATCAGGGAGTAAGATCTAAGGGACAAAACACGACTTGGTGGGACTTAGTAAAAGGATGGAAAAACTACTACTGTGGGGGCTACAGTTACTGAGAAAATGATAGTCTATAGAAATTAAAGTAAGGTTACTTATCTATTAAAACTGGAAGCAGGGTATACTCCAAAATACAATAATATCCAGAGGAAAAAAATGTTCAGGAACTACAGTGTAGCGTTACTATGGCAGGGCAAGTGCACCCCTAGGGCAGATTACGAGGACCAGCGGGGAGCAAGGACCAAGGCCTTGTCAGTTAGAGGCCTGGTCAGAGGTCAGAGGCCCAGTGCTCTGGGGTAAGAAGCTCAGTTTTCCAAATCAGCTGGGTTATTAGCAACCTGAGTCATGCAGCAACAGTTTATTAAGCACCAACTGTATACCAGGCTCTGTGCCATGAAAAAGAATAGCTTTGTTCCATTTATTACCAAGTTGTCCAATCACTGCTCCTGGCCACTTTTCTGGCCATGAGGGAGGGAGGGGAACGCGTGTCTCTAATTTTCCATAACGAAAGCCTTTTCTCCCCCATTCACACTAGGATTTACTTTTAGGGGACTTAAAGGACAAACAAAAAACTAAAGGACCACCCAGAGATGGTAATAAGAAGAGGATCAATTTTCAGCTAGTATTTCTAGTGAAGAACATAGAAGATGATTTCAGATCCACAGCACTCCATCCCCCTCTCCCCGCCAATGGTGACACAAGAAGGAGGCACCACCCCTCTGCAGCAAAATTACACAAAGCTTTGGGCCTTTTATCTTCCATAAAAAGTAACACGCCAGAAATGACAGACTAGCAGATTCTTGCTGTTACACAGAGCACTTCTTGAGATGAAAATGTTAAAAAGGTGTGTCTACATAAGGATTTAGATGGGTATTTACTCGGCTTCTTCAACTGTGTCCTTTGAAAGCTTGGCTCAAGACATCCTTCCAGCAGTCTTCTTACTCAATTCCTTTATCTTTCAGCCTCTGTTTGATGCGTTTCAGATAATTAGGGTCTGGATAGCCATACCTGCAGAAGGAAAAAGCCCTTTAACTTCATCACAAGTGGTTTTAAAGAATCTGTCCAGTGGATCCCTGGCACTAACATTCAGCGTTGCAAACAGGATTCATAACCTGGAAGTGACTCTCTCATGACAGTGACATCCATGGTTCCTTCCGGCTGATTTCCTTTCTGGATACTGTAGGGAGTCCGGCACACAGGACACTCTGGCTTAAATGACATGGCTCTGTTGATACAAGGCCCACAGAATTCGTGCTTGCACTTGGGTAGCACCTGTTTGTTGCTAATAATGTCCATACAGATGACACATGTGTCCTTTTCCTTGTCCACTCCTGATGCTCCAGAACTGGCAGAGCGTTGGAATGTTGGTGAAGCTGAATCATTACTATCAATGTCCATGGGTGTTTCATGATCCTCATTCCATTTCTCTCCAGCCAAAGGAGATATCCCCCCTATTTTTAAGACATACTGCTTTGCCTTTGCAAGGTGATTTGGCAACCCAATCAAAGTCATCGACTCTTGACTTAGCACAAAGCCTACATGTGGATGCTTTTTACTAAATTCATCAGCAAACTTGGTGCCATGTAAATGCTTTCTCTCCTTGCCCAAAGCTTTCAGTGAAAAAACTTCTCTCATCAGCTGACATGAGAAGTGTTGATAGGTATCGATGAAACTGGCATAAGCATGCACTGACAGATCTAACTCCTTATCCTTAGGTTCAAATAGAATGCAGGTTTTCTGACTTTTTCCTAAAACCTTACTTTGAGTATTGTACTTTTTTTCTATCTCTGATATTTCCTGGAGTAATTCAGCTTCTAAAAGCTTATAGCGAGTGGTGTCAACGTCAATTCCATTCATTGTGCCCCCGGAAGTCGTTATTTTCACAGGTGCCTTGACCAGGCTTGCAGAGATTTTGGAGGCAAGAAAATGTCTGGCAGCTGCAATGTCATCTTGGGTCCCAAGGAGAGTTAATTCTCCTCCTTTCTCCTTTATATAGAGCTTTGAAAACTGGTGATTCAATTCCTGTTTGATTCTATTTGCCTGCTTACTGTCTGGAAAAGCAAGGCATTCCTGCCCCAGAGTTCCTACAGTCCTCTGAAATTCACTGGCAAAATAATCACAAGCTGCTTCGAGGTGATCTGATTGGCTTGAGGTGAAGTCTAAATAGATCATATTTGGAGAACTCTCCTGAGTTTTTATTTTTACACCAAATCTTCTCTCTATGGAGTCTATTTTATCAGGAAAGGTATATTTGAAGTATTCAAAGAAAGGCAAGGGAACTTCAAAACGGTTGTTTTTCTCATCTGACCTGGGTTTTGGTTCAGAAAGAGAAACACAGCTGTTCCAGTCCTGCTGCAGGAGTGGCTCCCTCTCTGTTGTCAAAGGGGAAGATTCCTGTTTCTGCTCACTCTCCAGGAGTTGCTTACTGAAGAAGTGATGTATTTTTTCAATGTCTCTGAAGTCACCACACACCTTCTCAATTCCATCATGGCCTTCCATTCTTTTGACATTGGGGCAGAGAGTGGTTATGTGTTCCCTCTGCTCTTTAGAGAACAGCTTACAGTTCAGGTCAGCTGTGACAGTAAGGAAGATCTGAAAATTTAAAAGGAATACATAAATTCTCTCAGACATCCAGGCCTACGGTCTCCTCTCAGGAGAATGTCTAGAGACTAGAGAAACAAACACTATGTCTTCCCTTAGCAGAGGGTGACTTCTTTCAAATCCTTTTTGCAGAGGATGCAGCATGCTACAGCTCAGAGGCTCTGGGCCCCGCCTGCAGGTTAGAATCACCTGAGGAGTTTAAAAACAAAGAAAAAAAGCCAAGGCCAGGCACACCTCCAGAGATCCCGATATAAATGCGGAGCCTGGGCACTAAAATTTTTTAGAAGCTCCGTGGACCAGAAGTGTGGATTCTAGAGCTGCCACAACCTGTCTGACCTTGGATAATGGGGTGGAGGGAAGGCACTTCCACTTTCTGGGCAAGTTGCTGCGTCTCTCACAAGACAGTCCCTGAGCCTAGAAGGGAGCCATAAATCTGAGGTGGATGTTTTTCCCTGTTCCTGTTTTTTCTCTTACTGTACACTACTTTTTTTTTTTAAACTAAACACCTAACTGCATGCAATGTTGCTGGGCCCTCTAAACCCTGGCCTTTCGAAACTCAGATATAAGACAGACACACCAGATTCGGCTAAAAAGGACAGAGGTAAATTGAACGTAATATAAAAGCAAGAGTGCTCATGTTTTGTCCCTGTCAAGGCCTTTGCACATGCTCTTTCCTCTGCATGAAACATCCTTCCTCTAGATCTTCCTTCAAAATATTTCCTGAATCCAGCCGCTCCTCACACTTCCCTCAAGACCACCCAGAGTCCCAGCCATTATCATCCTGAGGCTGGCCCCCTGCAACCCCTCCTAACTGGGCTCTGACCGTCCACTCTAGCCCCTTCCTACACTCAGTTCTCCACACAGCAGTCAGGGCGGGTTCTAAAGGGAAATGTAAATCAGATGGCCTGACTCCCCTGGCTCAAACCCTCTGATAAACTCCCCAACATTTAAGTCAAAAGCCAAGTTCTCACCTTCATTGCTCCAAAGACCTGACTTCTGGGTCCCTCTCTGTCCCTCTCCTATCACTGTGTCCCTCGCTCACTGCCCTCCAGCCACACTGGCCTCCCTCCTTGAAGCTCCTGGGGCTCAGGATGTAAGCTCCTGCCTCGTGCCCTTGCCACTTGTTCTTCCTCTGCCTAGAACGTTCTTCCCCCAGAAAGCCACTTAGCCAGCTCCCTTACTTCACTCACATCTCTACTCAGATGTCCCCTCATTGGAGAGGTTTTTCTGATATCCTATTTAAAATAGCGGTCCTACTGCTGTCATTTATCCTGCTTTATTCTTCTTCCTAGCACTTATCACTGGCAGACATTTAGTACAGATCTGTTTACGGTTATTGTCTGTTTCCCTCACTAGAATGTAAGGCCCTCTAGGGCAGGGTCTGCTGTGTTCCTGGCTGTGTCCCCAGCTCCTGTGACAGTGCAGCACATGGTAGGCAGTTGCTATTGATTTGTCAAATGACTCTTTGCATGGCTGGCTCCTCCTCATCATTCAAGTCTCACGCCAAACATCACCTTCTCAGAAAAGATGTCTCTGACTTCTGGTCTGAAGTAGCACCACCTCCTTCTTCCCCTTCCTTTACTTGGCCTGGTCACTCTCTAAGGCAAACCCTGTTATATGTTTTCTTCTTAGCACATATGACTCTCTGAAATTGTTTTATTTATTTATTTGCTTATTGTCTTTCTATGTACCTTCCCGCCCCCAGCAGGGACCTTGTCTGTGTGTTTACCTCTGTGTCCCAATGCCAAAACCAGTGCCTGGCTCATAGTAAGTCCTCAGCAAATGGCTGTTGGACCAATAATGAAAGGTATGGTGAGGGGAGAGGAAGTTGCAGGAACATACCCAACTCCTTTCAATACTCACCTTTTGGAGACAGGAATCCACAGCATTAGGAATATGTTCTTCATCTGGATGCTTCTCACCAGATCTCACCCCTTCTCGTGACTGTGTCAGTGAAGATGCTCTGGGTCTTGGATTCTTCTCTATGGGATTTTCAGTAGGTTCCAGGGAAATAGTCACAGGTTTGTTGTCAACCACAGTTTGGTGCTCTCCTTTTTTCAGTACTCTCTCCTTAGCTTCAGTGGAGACATTAAATACAAGCATACACAGAGAAATGGGAGAGGTTTCAAATAATTCTCCTATTCATGCATCTGCCCCACACTCTCCCAGTAAGGGCTGCTCCCCGCATCCCCGATTGGTGGTTGGTAATAGGGACGTGAGGGAGCTATTCAAAATTCTAAAGTGGGCAGCTTAAGTTTGACTGTAGAAATGAAAGCTTAATGATAATGGAATATCGTCCACTCATTAAAAGTCATGTTTCTGAAACCGTCTCCAGTTTTCCATTTCAATGACAAGGAATAATACTCATTATATAAAGTTGAATCTGGGGGCCAACTTGCTTTAACTACACTCAGTTAGTTGTCTGTTTGCAAAAGTAGTTAGATAATGCATTACTAAAGCCCACCCTATAGATCACATAGCTGACTCTGGGGTCACCATGGTAATAGGCGCTTAAGCTTTTCAGGAACTGAGAGTGGACTCCTTGTCCAGTTCAGGTGGATTAAGACCACCGACTCATCCACTGGGCTTGTGCCATGACCAGTAGGTAACCCCCTGACATCAAGGAGCTGAAAAATCCACACTCAGGTCATGCTAACACCACCATTTTGTAGACATCCATCCAATGAAGAGCCACGATGCTTGACTAGCTTGGGCAGATCATAGATTACTTCACTTCTGCTCACCTCCAATCATTTATTCCCACTTCAGACCACACCGCCCCTTTATCCCATAAATGTCCCTAATCCCCATTTTTGGGGAGGCAGATTTGAGACTTGTTTTCCCTTCTCCCTTCGCTGCCTTGTGAATAAACCCTTTCTCTGGGGCAAACTCCTCAAATTTTGGTGACTGGCATTTTGTGGGGCGAGAAAAACAAACCTGGTTCGGTAACAAAGCTAAGTGAAAAAAGCAGGCATCAAAACTGAGTCTGCCCAGACTCAGAGTTTTGTAAATAAACATATGTGTCTACTGACATTCATAGAAAAAGGCCGGGAGGAAATACACAAAAATGTTCAACTGTTTATCTCCAGCTGGTTTTCTTCTTTTCTCTCTTTTCTGTAGTGAGCATATATTACTTTTGTAATTCTCCAAAAAAACAAAAAAATCAATGGAATGATTATTTAAAACATAAAAGTGGAATACCGAAATGATAAGGGCTGACAGGTGTATGGGGGTGGGAAGGGTGTTCTTGTGAGAGCTGAGAAGTACGAGTCAGGACTAGGATACTGGAAGGTGTCAACTCTAAGGGGAGATCTGACCAGATCTGACCGGGCACTTCTGGGCTCTATCCTGCTGTAGGGCTGCGTCTCTTGGCAGCAGGAGCCCGGGGTCCTGTCCCCCACAGAGCGTGCCATACTGCCCCCGCCCTCTCTCCTGGGACAGCTTGCACTCGGTCTGCATGGAACCCCGCGGGGCTGGGCCCCCAGGGACAGCCTTTGCACCTCCAGCCCCAGCCCCAGCCCGCAGCTCACCTGCCCTTTCCCTGAACTTCACCAGGAAGGTGTCCTGGGCGCTGTGGCCGAAGGGACGCACGGTGCACTCCCCGCCGCCTGACTCACGGCTCTGAAAGTATCTTTCCAGCTTCCTGTGTAGCCGGGAGCCTGGCTCGGACACCCGCGCGAGGATCGGGGACGGCGGGCCGAGGTTCGAGGCCATGGCGGTGCCCTGGGCGCGGTGGCTCAAGGCCGGGACCGTGCACACCTCGCCGCCCAACTGCCGGCCCTGGGAGTCGCTTTCCAGCTTCCTGTGTAGCCGGGAGCCTGGCTCGGACACCCGCGCGGGCAGCGGGGACGGCGGGCCGAGGTTCGAGGCCATGGCTCTGGGCGTCGGGCGGCGCGGCGGCGGGACGCAGCTGGGCCGGGTCTGGGGCAGGGGTACAGGGGTGCAGGGGTGCGTCCGGCCCGCAGCCTCGGGCCGCCCAGTTTCAGTTTCGCTCTCCCGGAGATCCCTCCCTGTTCTCGGCAGAGCCGCTCCCCTTCCTCTCTTTGCTGAGCTCTCCGCCGCGGTCGGCTGGATGAGTAAGTCCGGACTCGGGCCCCCTGGCCCCAGTCCCCCATCCCCCGGGCGGTGGGCGCTGGAGACTCCCGCGTCTCCCTCCTACAGGCTGGGTCGGGGCGGGAGAGAAGCGGGCTCCCAGGGCCCGGCCGCCCCATGCGAGGATGAGACTGGTGAGATGCTTAAATCAAAGAAAGTTTCTCCAGAGTTTGGGATTCCTTTAAACTCTTATTGTTGTTGTTACTATTATTTGCTGCTAAAATGTAATTCACATTCTGAATTTAGGTTAAACTTACCTACATTTTACAAAAATTTGAATTTGTTCACCTGCATTCTGACATATCACCCGTTACCTCCCTCCAAGGATCCTGAAGACTGGCTCTGAGGGCTTTCCTGCCCTCATTCCTTGATTTGGCCAACAGCTCTGAACTGCGTGCTGCCCTGTGCACTGGGGAATAGAGATGTGAACGGGGGCCTGACCTCACGGACTGGTAAAGGGAGGTGGACTTGCGAATAAAGAAGCAAAATCGCTTGAGGGCCTCCAAGAGGAAGTTTCAAACAGAATTTTAATAAGAGTGTGGGGGGCGGGTGAGGGGTGAGGAGCATCTGAGATGCCGGGACTAGTGTGCTCTGAAGCACAGAGGGAGCACTGAAGACTTGGGGGAGATGAGATGGTTGAGGGAGATGAGGGAGGAAGGGTCTAGATCAGTGCTGTCCAATAGAAATATACTGGGAGCCACATGTAATTTTAAATATTTTAGTAGCCATATTTTTAAAAGTATAAACAAGTGAAATGAATTTTAATGATACGTTATTTAACTTTATCCTAAATTTAATCATTTCAGCATGTAATCAATGTTAAAAACTTATGAGATATTTTACATTCTCTTGTCATACTAAGCCTTGCAATCCAGTGTTTATCTCACACTCACATCACATCTCTTTGGGACTAGCCACATCTCAAGTGCTCAAGAGCTGCATGCGGCTGATGGCCCACACTGGTCGCACAGGTCTAGCTGGTGAAAGGTCTTGAAGATCAGCAGGGAGAAATGGGAGGGTTGTAAGCAGGGAAAGCAGGAAAGGGACATGTCAGCTGTGCATTTTTGAAAGCTGGTGCTGAGGACCATGTAGATGACACATTTCCAAGCAGGGATGAATGAAGGCAGAGAGGCCAGTGATGAGGTTTTTGCACATGGCTGGTAAGACTGGAAATGGCTCAATGTTTATGGAGAGCAGTTTGGCAGTGCTGTCAGAATTATAATGGCATATATATTCTTATTCTGCAGTTCCACTTCTAGGAATTTGTCCCATTGATTGATTAGCACCTGTGTGAAGTGACCTCTGTACAAAGTTGTTCTTTGCAGCCTTTTTTATACTAGCAAAAGACTGGGAACTCCTTACATGTCCATAAATAGGGGGACTAGCAGTTAAATAACTTATAGTGCATCTATACAGTGGAATGCAATGAGCAGTAAAAAGAGTGAAGAAGCCTTCTGTGGGCTGATATGGAAAGATCTCTAGGAGACATTAAATGGAAACGGCAAGACGCAGAAGAGTGTGTATAAGATGCTACCTTGTGTGTGAAAATGCCTCTGGAAGGATATAGGAGAAGTTCATAACATTGATTGCCTCTGGGAAGGGAAATTAGTAAGGTGGGGAGGAGGGAGACTTTTACACTTTCTAAATTTGAACCAGTAAATGTAATACCTATTCAAACAATAAAATGTAAAATTAAATACATTTAAATCTGTAAAAAGAATGTATTGCCACAGCTCAGGCGAGAGGCTCTGGGGCCCTGAAGTGAAGTGGTGCCAGTGGGCAGGGAGACTAGGGGCATATCTGAAAGTAATTTAGGTGGTGAGGACCCAGGGATGAGTTGGATATGGGACAAAAGAGAAGATTCTAGACTTCTGACTTGAGTGGGTGAATGGTGTATCATTTACCGAGCTGTGGAATCCAGCAGATAAAGCATGGATTTTGGAAGGGGTCGGGTGAGGGTGAGGAGGGAATCCAGGGAAAACCCTGTGAAGGCAAAGTGACAGAAGAGCCAAGGGTGATGGCACAGGAGAAGCCACGAAAGCAGAGTTTCAGGAATCAAAGAATGAAACGCCATAGAGAGCAGTGAAGTAAAGATTAGGACAGAAGAGAGTCCACTGGGGTTACCCACATGGAGGACACTGATGAGCGGTTTGCGAGGAGTGCTGGGGGCGAGGTGGCAGCGGGGGCGCTGAGCAGGCAGGTGGACGGAGGAGGGTCCGCTCCTTCATGCTGCCCATGAAGAGAAAGAACAGGAGGACCAGGGACGGAGAGTCGGGAAGGCTTTGGTTGTTATTGTTTTTAAAATGGAAGAGAGCCAATGTTTTGGGCAATATACTCCCTGTTTCTAGTTTCTTTGGGGTTAAATGAATGCCCCACCCCCCCCCGCCAAGTCTATCTCTAGGCCTTTAAAGCCTGGCCTGAAGAAAAAAGTACAGCCAGCACCATGTAAAGCTAAAGCTCACCGGAAGCCCACAGTGGAAGCAGACACAGAAGGCTTCCTTCTTTTGTGAAAACAGCAGCGCCCTCTGGAGGCAAAATGCATCTCGTTCCTGCATTTTAGGGTTATACTGGAGTTGCTGCTTTTCCTGACATAAGAAGACTACCGCTCTGATGCTGCAGATAGGCGTACAAAGTTTTTCTATCGCAGAGGCGTTAGAAATCATTTCAGAGGCCTAACAGCGGCTGTGGGCAACAAGTGGGGGCAACTGTGTCTTCAAGCATTTTCATCATCATCCTTCTAAAAATTCAGTCTTTAATTCCTACCTATTAGATGGAAAATTGTTAAGATATGTTTTCCCAGAGTTTCTGACTTTTATCCAGATATTCCCCTTTCTAAATCGATCAAGGATATTTATCACAAACTCAGTCACACACACCCTTCACAGGCGCAAGGCCAGTTCCCTCTTTCTTCAGACCCTCTCCAGGGGCCTTCGCTCACTCATAAGGCTGGTTTTCCCTCATCCTTCTTTGAATGCTGTGCTCAGTCTTACCACTTGGTGTCATCCTCCTCTTCTAATATGTAAAACCTGCTCTATCCTTCAAGGTCTGGCCCTAGTCTCATCTTCTCCATAAAGCTTTCCCTGCTGAACCACGATTGCGGTCTCTATTAGAACCTCTCTGTAAAGGATAGAAGGTCAGCAGGAACAACAGCAGCAAAACAATGTGTGCACCTTCACCAATGAAATTAAAAACTCAAGATCAGAAATCACGTTTAGTCTTCCTGTGGTGTGTACTTGTCAAATTCCCTAAGATGCTGGTCACTGCTTATTGCCTCCTTCTATTCATTCCTAGAAGTGGGCCACCATATTTGGGAACAACAGTCTATGCTCAGAAACACAAAACAGAGTCTAAACATTTAAAGACCCCAGGGACCTGGAGGATGGACTTTTCCAAGGTAAAAAGCATAAATGTACATAAACCATGAAGCTTGATCAGCACATGAATAGTTCTTCCTATAACAGCAAGAAATCTGGGGTCTTCAGTTATACCTGGCTTTCTTACTTGGTTTTAATAGCCCAATAAAACTTTTCTCCCTGCACCATGTGAGAGATGGGAAATCAAGAATATGCTAATCTAATCAACAGAGTCAACATGAGGAGGGATGATTTTTAAAAAATGTCACCTCAGTATCATTTTGATTCTCATTCAGCAAATCTGCTTTTGCAGGATGGGGGGAGGAGGAGGATGGAGGAGGAATAAAAACGAAGGAATAGAGAAAAGGCACCTCATTTGTTTAACCCGAAAATTTCACATTCAGGCTTGTGTCATGAAATAAGCAATTGGAAGTGGGTCCTTACTGGTAGAGGGGGAGGTGTAGCTGATGAGGCTCACGTCTCCAGGTCTTCTGTTCTGTCTAGAGAAACCCCACAAGCCTTTGGAAATTGGAGGCCTGTCTGAGAGTTTTGGGTCATTTTTGTCTGTGACCTTTGGACCTTTTCAAGTGTTAATTTCCAACCCTTCATCTCATCCTGAATTAGAAGTGCACTGGCCTCTAGGGAAGTGGGGTAGGGTCAATGTTTGCTGGAAAATTTAGTATTTCAAGTATTTCAGGGACACAGATTAAACAAACACACACATGTTCCCCTTCCCCCACAAACCCAGTGCTTTTAGCAGGGTTTCTGTTGCTTTTTGTTTATTAGGCTGTAATTGTTATCAGTGATCTGTAGTCCTTTGGTTTCAATTTCTTTTTAAACCACTCTCGTTTTCCACAGGGTGCTGGAGCAGCAGCTTCCAATGAGAAATCAAGTAGGATCACCTCACCCTCACTCTTGTTTCAGAAAGTCTTTGCTGCTGTCTTTCCTCAGTGGAGAAAGGGGAATACGGAAGGAGAATGTCTCCCCCGCAAGTGCTCAGGTGCGTGATTGCAGGACCTTGTGGTGACCCTGCACACGCCTCAGAAGGGGGACTGCTTCCAAGGCGGTGTGGTGCCAGCAAACATGTTCGTTAGTGCTCCCACTGATCCTTTCCATGCCCACAAGATGTGAGACTCTTCTGACCACAGCCCTAGGGCTGATTGGCCAGAAGAGGTGACCTACTGCTTGTCCCCTTGCTCAACAAGGGCTGTAAAAGCCAAACAGAACCTGCCTTATCCCAGGGGTGGCCCACTGGAGATTTTCAAGCAAAGCGCAGGCCAGTTGGATCTGACTACTCACGTGCTGCTGCTTTTAGGTAATTGAGGCCACCAGAGGTCTTTCTTGGTGGCTCAGATTAGAAATGGGAGTTGAAGTAAAATGTAATTAATTACCACATTTTATCTACTTTAGGACGCACATTTTTTCACATCTCTGGAGTAAGGCTACTGAGTCAATAGTGTACCATGGTTTGATCGGCATCGATTTTTCTTTCTCATTGGCATATAATAGTGATGCCTTAGACTCCATGAAATACAGTGTCACAGGTTGGGTCCTTCAGGAAGTAGAACCTGAGGTGGAGTTAGGAGTGCAAAATGTTTACTGTGAAAGGAAAAGGAAAGAAACTGGACTGGGCAGGTGGAGCCATCAGAATGTAGTGAAAACTTGACGAAGCTCTGACCTCCTGAGACTGCCCATTACGGGAGTCCCACGTTGGACACAAAAGGCGTTGCTCAGCCATTGGTGGGAGCCGCCCTGAGAATAGTGTGACCTTGGCTGGAAAGCTGAGATGGACCCTGAGGGGCTAACAACTGGAGGCTGTCGGCCAACCATATTCCTCCCTTCATAATCATATCGAAGGGGGATCTGAGCGGCACCTCTTCTTGTCTGCCGCATACAGTAAATAATTTTTAGTCAGTCAGTTTTAATTCCACTAGAATTATGCCACGAAACTATAGTATGAGGAAGAATTATTTATTGTAGCATTCCCAGTGCTCCACCCATTTGCTGGACCGTGTCCCCACAGGAGCATCCTCAACCAATGACAGACAGAAGTTGGATAACTATCCAGCTCCCTTACCCCTCTGGTGGTATAACTCTTGAGACACCTGATCTACACTGTCACTCAGTGGAGTTAAGCTTCATTTGCTTCTTAACACACCTTTATTTACTTCCTTCCTTTTCCTGTCTTACTTTCCCACTCTGCCCTCCACACCCCACACCCCTGGTGTTTGCTAGGATCACTTCCCAAATAAACTTACACTCAAATCCTTGTCTGAGTCTGCTTCTAAGAGAACCCAAACTAAGACACTGACAAAAGTAAGCGAGTTATAAGTAAAGCCTCCCCATATTTTGACTTATAATTAAGTTCTTTCCAATACTTGCGCCTTATGCATGGGTCTTCCCAAACTCACCATTTTTACATGGATATAAAAATTTTATGAGCGCCCATACGCACAGTTTTTTCACCACTATCCTTGAATGATAGTAGCTACCACTTATTGGGTACTTACTGTATGCCAGGCACAAGACTAAGCACTCTATGGTGACCTGACATTGAAAACTCAGACATCCTTGGTGTAATTACATGTTTCGGTGAGAAGGAGAGTCAGGAAGGGGACTAGAGGAAGTGCATGTCTCTTTTGCACAGAGGAAACTCAGTCTCCTGGTGTGAGGTGGAATTACATCCTTTTCAAAGGAACCCTTGCTCATTTCTTTATTTTTTATCTTCTTTTCCAGAGACAACTATAGTTGGCCAATTACAATTAGTCATGATAACTCCGAAATTTTAAAAAATAATGAGAGTCGGCTGTATGAAGTCCTCTAGAATAAATTTGGCTGTATTTCTACCCTGGTCTCTCCAGCCCACGAAGGTAACAGGGAGACTCTGCAAGTCTTCAGAAGAATGCTGACTCATGGGCTAGTGTTGTCTGTCTGGAAGGATGACCTCACCAGACATGCTGTTGATGCTGTGGTGAATGCAGCCAACGGAGACCTTATTCATGGGGGAGGCCTGGCCCAGGCCCTGGCGAAAGCTGGTGGCCTTGAAATCCAAGAGCAGAGCAGAGTATGGGTTTCCAGATTTGGAAAAATACCAGTTGGTCACATAGCTGTTACAGGAGCAGGGAGGCTCCCCTGCAAATTCATTATCCATGCTGTTGGGCCTCAGTGGGTGGCAATGGATGGACAGGGATGTGTGGAAAAGCTGTGAATGGCCATTACAAATATTCTGAATTGTGTCACCCGTGACAATCCGTGCACTGAGACAGTAGCAATTCCAGCCCTGAGCTCTGGGATTTTCCAGTTCCCTCTGGGTTTGTGTACACAGATCATTGTGGAAACTATCAAGTCTTATTTCCAAGGGAAGCAATCAGCCAGTAATTTGAAAGAAATTCACCTGGTAAGCAATGAGGACCCTACTGTGGCTGCCTTTAAAACTGCTTCAGAAAGCATCCTAGGGAAGAATGAGCTGGGCTCCTGGGTGAGGCAGGAAGCCACTCCCCCTTCCAATATGATGGTTGTGAACAACCTGACTCTCCAGATTGTCCAGGGCCACATTGAACTGCAGCAGGTAAGGCTTTGTTTCTGTTCTCTTGCACTCCCAGAGGGGATCCCTGGACTGCTTATTACCTATCAAGGATTTTTTTTTTTTTTTTTGTGAGGAAGATCAGCCCTGAGCTAACATCCGTGCTAATCCTCCTCTTTTTGCTGAGGAAGACGGGCTCTGAGCTAACATCTATTGCCAATCCTCCCCCTTTTTTTTTTCCCCACAGCCCCAGTAGATAGTTGTATGTCATAGCTGCACATCCTTCTAGTTGCTGTATGTGGGACGTGGCCTCAGCGTGGCCGGAGAATCGGTTCGCGCCCGGGATCTGAACCCCGGGCCGCCAGTAGCGGAGCGCAAGCACTTAACCGCTAACCCACGGGGCCGGCACCAAGGATGTTTTGAATATATATTGTTTCAAACACTTTAGAGAGCATCTTGTTAAGGTTAAGAGTATGGACTTCAGAGACAGACAGTCCGGATTTGAATACTAGCTTTGCCATTTACTAACTGGGTGAAATGAGTTGTTACTTTATTTTTTGGTCCTCAGTTTCCTCTTCTGTAAAATGGGGATAATAACTGCACTTATATCTTAGAGCTGGAATCAATACACATAAAATGATAAGTATT
Source organism: Ceratotherium simum simum (assembly GCF_057802395.1). NCBI lineage: Eukaryota > Metazoa > Chordata > Mammalia > Perissodactyla > Rhinocerotidae > Ceratotherium > Ceratotherium simum. The sequence goes on along the minus strand of NC_141914.1, from coordinate 23,834,206 downwards.
TATAATTATTATTGCTATTAGTCTTAGGCACCATGAGGAAATAGAACAATCTTTGATTCCAAGGAAACTAAAATCTATTATATTTTTTTATGTGAAAAAAAATTCTCTGTTTGAAAAATCTCCTTGGGGACACAAACCATCTGAACATTCCTGAAGCAACCTCTCAATAGTGAACAAACAGATCTTAATACAAAATGAATTCATAATATTTAAGAGTATATAAATCTGTGACAGGAGTGGAGTGGAGTGCACCAAGAAAGATTACTTAAGAAGATGTGAGTTTAGATTCTGATCTCAAGTTATGATGGGTATGAATTGGCTGGAGGAGAGGCCTGGGTGGTTAGAATGACTTGATCAGAGTGACACAGAGGAACTGACAGACTGAAAATAATGGGCTAGATCAGTCAGGAGACCCAGGTTGAGCTGTACATCATATCCTGAGTGTATGGCTCTGTGCCAGGGGCTGTGGAGAGTACAAAGTATAACTTAGCATTCAGCCAGGGTTCCCTGGGCACATAGGCAAGGGCCCGGGCAGGGTGGGGAGGGAGTCAGGATAACAGTGAACCTGGGTATTTCTGGGTTAATCCGGCTCCCCTGCTAGGCAGAGAGTGCCTTGAGGATGGAGATCATGGCTTGTTCATCTCTGTACCCCAGGGCCCGGTCTGGGCATATGCATCTAGGTGTTCAGCAAATTACTGATGAATAAGTGAAGGGGGCAGCAGGGAGCAGGGCCTGCAACAGAGGAAGAGAAAGAATATAAGGTTATATTCTTTTGTTTTTCTGGATCAGTGATATCACATTTAAGACTCTCCTGTGGCCACAATCAAATAGACTTAATCATAAGTGAAAAAAATACCACTTTTTAAAAATTTTTTATTTTTGTGAGGAAGATCAGCCCTGAGCTAACATCCATGCCAATCTGCCTCTTTTTGCCGAGGAAGACTGGCCCTGGTCTAACATCCGTGCCCATCTTCCTCTACTTTGTATGGGACGACGCCACAGCATGGCCTGACAAGCGGTGCATGGCTGCGTGCCCGGGATCCGAACCTTGGCCACCAGCAGCGGAGAGTGTGCACTTAGCGGCTATACCACGGGGCCGGTCCCCGAAAAAATACCACTTATTGACTCAAAGACAATTAGAAAGAACACCGAGGGGACCCCACGAAATGAAATATTTGATGAGTCATTAATATGCCAATTTAAAATTAAAGTGGAAACATCCTAGTTGAATCACATCCCTTTAACTAAAATTTTGTTGTATTTACGGCCAACATTAGGAACCATGGAATTTTTAAAGGGTGCCAGTGCCCCCAAATTACAAATTCTGATTGTGGTTTCAAAGTGAAGCATTCATTAACATCCATGAGAAGTACCTAAGTTACCCCCAAAGGGAGCCAAAACCATCAGGATGATTCAGGGGGATTTGGGCAAGGCGGGAAAGCAGGATACAACTCCTTATAGCACAGCTCTGAGGTCTAACTAGGAGGTGATATTACTTAAAATACAGCCCATGTGTCTGTACAATCTATTTCTGAACGGACAGATGAAGCACTACTGGTGAAAGCAGTTGCCTGCATGCTGGGTGGGTGAGGGGGTGATCTGGGGACCCCACCAAGAGGGAGGCCTATTTTCACTGAAGACCTTTTGTCTCATTTGTACTTTCTTTAACCATGTGCTACTTACCTTAAAAAATAAAAACATTAGGAGGTAGAAATTTATGAGAAATTTTATTTCCACTCTCTTTAAAGCAAGACAAAATAGAAAATTCACACATAAATAGCATAAAGTGATGACTGTGGAGCAGGGAATGAAACCGTTTGCTGATAGAGCTTAAAACAAATCACAGGGAATGCTCAGAATCTGGGAATATGGGGGGTGGGGATGGGGAGTATAAGCCAACAAGGGCTGACAGATGTTTGCAATAAAAATTATGTCATTAAGACACTTTACCTAAGTTCTGAATAGGACAAACAGACTCATGGCAATCAAATGATCACTCTTTGGAAATGTGAGTTTCTATCCATTATTAAATGATATTTTTGTGGATTTAGGATCTTCAAAAATACTTTTCAAAGCTCTTCAGGGAAATAAAGATTTAAATTAGTCATTTAAGAAAAAGTAATTTAACAGTGAATCCTATCCATTTTTTCCCTTTTCAGATGGATGTATTTTAATTCTGTAAATCCACTTGATGGTTAATGTCAGACTTGTGTTGAAGTCAACTCTACACGAAACCGGAAAAAAAATGGAATGGAAATTTAAGAATAAAATAGCTAAGATAACTCCAGATTCCCAGTTGGTACCAGTCACAAAAGGATTTAAATTGTCCTGTTATTATGTATACCATGTGTTAATATGTATGCCATGTCCTGTTAATATGTGTACCATGTGATGTCCTAAACTAAACCTGGGAAAGTCAAAATAAATTTGTCTTTATGTAGCTCCATAGTCTATGTAGTCTTTGTTGACTTTCCATCATGTCATTATTGTCAAGTGGTATAGTCCCCAACGTCTACCACTCCTGTGAATACCTGAAATACTGCACAAGTGTTGACACAAGTTATCTTAAGTTTAATTTAAAATACTACCTAACCCATGTGTGAATTTTAAGTGGACACAGAAACATCCAGGCTCCCTCAGTCTGCACACCCGTTCACCTCCCCACGCCTAGTGCCGCTGTAGGCCTTTTCCTAAGTGGGCCCAGGATTCAGCCTCTCCATACTTCTCTTCATCTGTTAAATTCCAGGAGGACCTGGAGTTTCCCTTCCAGCACCATTCCAGTCAAATCTGTTACCTGGGGTCTCTTCCCACCTGTGCCTGTGGTAGAGACTGGCTTTCTGGCCAACTCTACACCTGAGGCACATAAAATACACGTATTAAAGAATAAGGGGAGCCCTCTCAGATGTGGAGAGAGGGAAACTTAATCCCTTCTCTGTCTCTGTCTAGCTTTATTTTGTCACCATTTCTGGTCCTCCCTTGGCTAGAGAGCCCTCTAACCCCAAATTGGTCCTCCGGTCACTCTCTCCCCCTCAGTTTTCCAAGGTCCTTCCACAGACAATCTTCCTGTATTAGGATTCAGTTTGAATGGTGAAATGATGGAAAGTTCAAATCTGCCAAATGCACTAGCACTTCTCGAGGAGAAATGACATGACAGATCCTAACGACACTGAATACATGCTGCTTACTTATTTTAACTTCTACCTCCTTAATTAAACGTCCAAGAGCTGTTTATATTGACCTGGAAGTGGCAGGTAAGTGGGGATAAATTGATGGCTGGCTCTCTGACCTGGGGAGATGGGCAAGGCCACATAAACTGGGAGAAATCATGGTGCCCAAATGTCCTGAATAGCACAAAATGGACTGCTCAATCACTTCAGTTTCTCAGGCCTTTTCATTTCTGATCAAGTAACCTTATAGCTCTAGTGGGTTCCCTGTAGAGTGGGACCTTTCCTGTCCTTTGAAAAGGCATGGACATGGTCCTGAGGGAGAGTGGAGGTTGGCATTGTAAAATATGGGGAGAATCAAGGGGTGAGTGGAGTCTTATCTTTGACTCAGAGGCTGATCTTAGATTTGTGTTTTTCCTACAGACAGTGAAAAATGCAATAAAGAAGTGTTTGGAAAAATGCCTTGAGCTAAGTGTAACTTCCATTTCCTTTCCTGCCCTTGGGACTGGAAACATTGGTATGCAGAGGAGTACAGCAGCAGAGATTATGTTTGATGAAGTTTTAACATTTGCCAACAGCATTTGAAAAGACAATTAACTGTAAAGTTTGTGATCTTTCCAGAAGAACGGGAGACATATAAGGTAAGTAAGTATCTTAGAAATGTCCTACAGTTCATTCATTCATTCATTGCACAGCATCTGTTTAGTGTCTCCAATGTAAGACATGGGGCCAAGCACTGGGCAGTGTGGTGATGTTCTAATTTGCTGAAATTTAATTTTTATAAATTGCCCACCTCTGACCTAGTAAAGAATGTCATTATAGAAGCCATGTTTACCCCACTACCTGACTTCTCTCTTTTTGTGTTGGCATTTATTCTTCCCTCTGCTCCTTAAAGGTAAGCAACCTCCTAGTTTTAGTGTGGGGTCCTCTGCTGCTCTCTCTTCTCTCTCCTTCTGAAAACACAATTATTCTCATAACTTCTGCCATAGCTTCTGCCACGTCCGGTCTTCTGAGCCACCTTCAGACCCACATCCCTAAACCTCTCTCATTTCCACGTGGATATCAGACTGTCAACTTAAATCCACATATTCAAAAAAAATTCTTTGTCTTCTCCTCTCCAATTAGTCAGCGTGCTTGGGCAAGTTAATTTACTTATCTGTGCCTCAGTTTCCTTATCTTTAAGATAGGGATAATAATTACGATCTTATGGAGCTGTTGGCAGGATTAAATTAATTAATCCGTATAAAACACTTAGAAAAGTACCTGGCTCAGAGTTAGCCCTCCAGGAAGGGTAGCTGTTATCATATCAGCTGTAAGGAGTTGTAGTTCTCTGAGTGCTGAACTGAATACTAAATTAAGTGAATTATTTGTTATCTTTTTTTTTCCCAATTAGACTGTAAGTTCCTTAGCTTATAGCAGGAGTATATCTGGCTACTTTTGCCATGTCCCCAGTACTGCCCTCGAGTTCAATCTATTCTTTCTTAATTCCTCTGTAGGTGACCGCAGATGGAAATCAGTTGCGGTCTAACACAAATGGAGGGACCTGTGTGTAGGGGAGCGTGTCTGTGTCTGAGTGCAGAGATCCGTGTGCCCAGCTTCTTTAGTTTTCACCTCATCTTGGCTTTTTGTTTTACAGGGGCCAGAGCAAGCTGAGTTTCTAACATATTCAACATAATTAGTATATATTGCTGTGCTCTTCTGTCTTTAAAGTACCATCTCTGTGCTTTATTCTCACTTAGCTGGCATTTTCAAAAGGGACTTCAGTTGATGTTAAGGAAGAATGAAAAGGAAATGAAATAAGATACGGCCCCTTAAAATAGCTTTTCAAGATATCGGTTTCTGCTTCTGCCAAAGCAACATCCAAGTGCTAGTGCGACTTCCCAGGCATGTGTCTGGGTTTTGGGTATAAAGGGCCTTGCTTAGTGCTTGGTAGAGAGAGTGGCTCTGAACACCAGTCCTCTGACTGCTCACTTTCCCACCTTCCAGCCTGTCTCCATGTGGGTGGTTGCCATTTTCTCTCTCCCTACAAGAAAATGAACTTACTCTCTCGTTCTAGCTTGCTCTTTCCTGGAGCATAAAGGGTCTTATTCTTTTCGCTGCCTGACTAGACACAGGGAGGTTTGTAGCATTTGCTGATTTCCATTGCTGACGTCAAGCTATCAATGTGACATCAGTGAAGCTGGAGTTGGGGAGAGATGTTCACAGTGGACTCTCGTGAGCCGTGTGAGCCGGCTCCAGTACGCCACTGTCTCATCCACAGCTGACCTGCAAGATAGCGGCCAATTACCCAGTGAAGTAGCTCACCTGCTAGGCAAAATCAATCATCCTGTCCTTCGAATGGAGTTCACCAGTTCCTGCCAAAGCAGAGAACTATCACTGGGCCCGGACAGGTGCCCTGAGTACATCTCTGAACTGCTCATGAAGCACCATATCCGTACAAGAGGAATTAACCACATCTAGAAAAGGAAGGTCATTCTTTCCAACCCACAAACAAAAATGTACTTGGCAGTTGAATAAAAGTGGGAAGATCAACCACAGTCTGAGGGCTCCCCTAGGGGCTAGTAATAAAAATAGCTGCCATGTATCGTGTTGACCAGGGACTGTGCTAAGAAGAAGCTGTCTCATTTCATTCTCCCCTCAATCCTGTGATGAAGCACCTTTGTCATCTCCATTTTACAAATGGGAAAGCACATTAGCCCAGAGGTTACTATGCACACAGCCAGTGTAGTGGCCCAAACAAGATTCCCACCTGAGTCTGTCTGTGTAACCCCAAAGCCTGTGTTCTCAACCACTAAACAAAAACACAGAAAAATAACTTGAGAGAGGATACATCTTTCAGTTTTGTAACTCAAAGGAGAGGATTATCTTACACGGTAATTTACAGTATACCCTGAACATTGACCCTTCCTTCAGGCTTTTGTCAATATTAACACTCCGTGGTGTCCACGTGGAAGTATGACGTGTGTACACGTATGTATACACCTCTGCCTTTGGAGAAGCACATCTTTCTTCTTAAATAAGTCTTTCAATGAGGGGTGTGTGTTCAGAAAGATCAGAGGGCAACTTATACAATTCCTTACAGGGGGCATTACGTTGGCAAGGCCCCTATATTCCAGAAAATGGATTTGTCAGACATCCAGAGTTGACCTGACTCAGGAAGACCAACGTAGAGTAAACTCACAATAAAGTGATGCTGATATTCACACACTCATGAATTTTCCAACTCACAAATGACAGTGAGTAAATAACTCCCCAGCTGGCTGAAATGCCAGTGTTCACCAGGATTTCATGATGATCAGGGTCCTGGGTGGAGCTGAGTATGTGTAAAAGGCGATGGATAGTCCTTCACTTGGTTACTTAACAAATGTTTATGGCATATCTACCTTCTGCCAGACATTATATCTCAGAATAAGGAACACCTTCTCTAGGAACACACTACTGACATCCCTCACATTAGGTGTTGGTCATTTGTGGACAGAGCTGGAAAAACTGCCAGATTCTTGCCATCTGGGTCTACTTTTCCAGACTCCTTCCACACCATCTGCTTGTTATCCACACCTTCTATGTTACTGATACTGATTAAGTTACAGTTTTCTTTCACATTTAATTCAAAGGACTTACCTAATTGATTTGTAACCCTGTGAGACACCGTGACTTTCAAAATGATTTTGGAGAGAGCTGATTTTTATCCATTTTGCATATAGCAGCTGTTATTAGTCTATTTGTCAGCAGATAATGTTATCTCATTTGTTTTATTTCCAAGTTCTTGGACAGGGAGGGCAAGGAAGTACTCTTTTGTGACCTCTCCAGGTACTAAATATGGTAAGATCGATGGCTTTTTGTTCTGGAAATAGCAACTGCAGATAGAATTTATGAAGAAAATGTCCCACAGATTAAAAAACTTCATTGTTAAAGTTCAGATGCAAAGCAAAATCTGGCTTTTACCTCATTATTTATCATTTCAATGAAGTAATTACTGCCAATTGAATCAACTTTAAACAAAGAAGACATTGGATATGTTGGTTCCAAACCCTAGGAGAGATGAATGTTTTCAGATAGACACTGTGTTAAAGGATCTACATGGCAAAATACACAAATCTTTGTCTATAGACTGTCATATAATAAAATTATAATAGCTAACATATATTGAATGCTTACTGTGTGCCAGGTACAATTTTAAGCACTTTACAGGAATTGATCATTTATTCAATCTACAGACAAAGCTTGGTGTGCATATGACTTTTCAAAATGAATTTGTTTTACTAATTATAAGAGCATCTGCCTATATTTGTCTTCAGGGACATATCCACAGCTTTAGTTCAGTGCCCAATATGCAATAAGCAGGGCATTAATATCTGTTGTGTGAATGAATGATTATATTTTGCCTTGGATATACATTCTTTTTTTTTTAATACTAGATTTTGCTTTTCTTTCCATTTTTCCTGTATTTGTTTCTCCTACATGTTCGAATAGATCGTGGTGCTGCACTTGCTGTTCCCTAGCACTTTCCAAAAGGTGCTTTGGATTTGCGGCAGTGGGAATGGGGACTGACAGAGTGGATGAGGTCAAGTGTGGTGTGTGCAGGTAGAGAGAGGGATTTTGATGACAATGGCTAAAGGCCCCACTTATGACTCTGCTGTGTTTTGCTTCTTGTAGGCTTTCTGCACTGAAATGGCAAAGAATATGTCCAAGCTGCAAGTTCTTAACAATTACAGAGGTGAGTAAGAAATTCACAGGCCTAGAAGTAGAGTCTTTGCCCTAGGCTCATTCTATTCTTGATCATTTGAACTAATGGAGGGGAGAAGAAGAAAAAGAAGAAGGGAAGAAGAAGAAAATATATACAATATATATATTGTATATATATATACAATATATATAAGCCTAATATATTGTATTGTGCTACTGCCTGGGTACCAACCTGGTCTATACCTGACCATGATTCTAATTGTGCTCAGTCTACTTTCAAGATATAAACAGAGAGAGGCTGAGTTGTAGTGAGTAATCCACAGTGTGGGTAGTTTATTACAAATAGCTGTCTATGATTTTTTTCTAAGAAAAAGTTCTGTCCTTCATAAGCTGACTAAGCCGGTTACTCTTTCTTCTCTGAATGGGGTTACACTGAAATGGGGTTACTCATTGGTAATTATAGAAAACACATCTCAGTAATGCCTGATAATAATAAATGGATTCACCCAATGCTATCCAAACCTGAGTAACCACTGGGCTCATGATGGAAACCTTAACAAACAAACAAAAGTATGTATAGGCCCCAACTCCATGGATTCTGATTCAGGAACTCTGGGTCTGGGCCCAGCATGTGTATTTTTCAGTGCTCCCTAGTCAATTATGCTGCTGAACCAGGTTTGTGGATCACTGGACTAAACCAATCCTGGTTGCTGAGGGCTAGAGAAGGATTGACTTCCTATTATAACTCCATTTCTTTAGTGGAGTTTGAGTGGACTGAGATGGAATTGCCTCATGACAACTAGGATGTGTACTTCTGAAATAGTCTGTTAATCTACAGTGTTGTATAGATGTTAAGAACACTAGACATTCAACCAGCAATAAAACTGTTAGGATATTTCCCATTAGGGTCAAAATGATTTGCTTACACCCTTTAATAGAAGAGTTATCTTATGGATGTTCTGTGGTCCAGCAGTGCTGGAAATGAAGGAGGAACTTGAAGAGCTCTGGTCTGTGACTGCACCTCTTATGAGCCTGTTTATTTATCTGTAAAATGATGACAGACTGTTGTGAGAATAATTGGAGATTATGTATGTAAAAATGCTCTGTAAATTTCAAAGCACTAAACAAATGCCAGGGGCTAAATAATGAATGAGAGTATGGACAAACTCCCCAGGTAGCCTGGGGGAGGGAGAGATTCCCTCTGACTGGAAGGGATCAAGAATGGCTTCATGGATGAGATGGTTCTAAACTGGGCTTTGAGGATGGCAAGATTTTCAATGGGTAGAGTCGGTGAGGTGGGGCACCCAAGATGAAGAAAACCCACAGAAGCAACAAATGCAGTGCATGTTTGGGGAGCCACAATGAATCTAGGGAAGCTAGTTAGGAGGAGTTTTAGGTCAAGATAATATGGAAAATAAACATACACATATCATTATGTCATTAATCTGAATAATGGGGCCAGGCATTAGCATTTACTTCAGTAATTCTTGAGGATATCTGCATAGGAATTATAGCACAGGACAATAATTGACACTAATGATGGTTAATGATAATGACCTCAGATTATCAAGGAAAAGTTAAAAATTTAGGAAGGCAAGAAAGTGCATTTCTGTTAGAAATATTTAACTAATAGATAGTTAAAATTAAATATATTTTGGTGCTAGAAGAGTAGCCTTTAGTAATCTGAACAATTTAGTTATCTAGAAGAACAATTCTTTCCTGATAATGATGGCTAAATGAAGTCTCATCATGTATTGTTTTTATTTTCTCCTCAAAAGTAATACAAGCTCCCAGGCAGAATAGGGGTTAAAAAAAAAAGTATTCCTCTAATTTAAGAACCCCTGTCACTTCTTGCTGTTGTCTTAAACAGTGGCTTTTATTTGTATTCAGAGGGAGGCCATCCTCCCCCTTACTTCTAGATCTGTCCTGGTACTTTTTCATAGCTCCTGGTACCACTCAACTACTATATGAGGGAAAAGATGCTAATTACCACTATTGTCCTGGGATCACTCATTGGGAGGCAGAATCGTATGAGCACTGGAGTCAGACTGCCCACACCTACTAGCTCTGTGGCCACCACTTTCTAGTCCTATAACCATGGGCACGTTACTTAATTACCCTCTGAATCGGTTTCCTCATTTGTAAGATGGGGCCACCAATAGTACCTTTCTCATAGGGTTGTGGGGATTGAATAAAATAATACATGTAAAGCACCTAGAACAATGCCTAGAACATAGTAGGTGCTCAGCTTACTTTTTCCCTTCAAACTGTGTTTCCAAGATTCATCCATGTAACTCAAGTTCACTCCTTTTCATTGCTATAACAATATACCATTGTTGAAGGACATTTGGGTCATTTCCAGTTTTTTGCTGTTACAAACAAGAATGTGAACTTTCTGGTATACATTCCCTGATACACACGGTGCTAATATTTCTTTAAATAATATAGTTATGGGAGTAGTTGTTCCAGCTTTACATCCATCATGAATATATAGGAGTTTCAGTTGCTCTACAGCCTTCTCAACACCTGATATTGTCAGACTTATGAATTTTTACCAAACTCGTGGGTGATTTTTTATTTCCCTCATTACCAATGAAGGTAGGCATCTTTTCACACATATATGGGCCATGTGTGTTTCTTTTTCACACATATATGGGCCATGTGTGTGTGTTTTTTCTGTGATATCTTTTGCCCAACTGGCTACTGGGTTGTTTCTTTTTCTTAATGATTTGAAGGAATTCTTTATATATTCTAGATACTGCCTCCTCTATGAATTCCCTCTCACCCTTCCTTTTTTTTTTTTTTTTTTTGCAATTTGGGTTCAGAGTCACTCTAATCCATCAAGGATTCTTCCTCTTCATATATATCTTTACTCCTTGTGGAGAGGGGTACACATCAGTGAGTTGGAATCAAGTCCTGTTTCCTTTTCTGGTGGGATATACTATGTTCAGCAACAGCTGCTAAGTTCCACATGCTTGTTGTGGAGATACAAAATGTCCTGTCACACACACATGAGATATAAAAGGGAATCCCAGGTAGCAGAATTATGGGTATTTCTTCCTTTCATTATACTTTGATAACTTCCCAATTTTTGAATAATAAACATGTATTTTTTATAAAGATTTGATCTTGTTATTTATTTATTTTTATTTTTAATTTTTTTGGTGAGGAAGATTGGTCCTGAGCTAACATCTGTGCCAATCTTCCTCTATTTTATATATGGGATGCCGCCACAGCATGGTTTGATGAGGGGTGTGTAGCTCTGTGCCCCAGATCAGAACCTGCCAATGCTGGGCCGCCAAAGTGGTGCACACGAACTTAACCACTTTGCCACTGGGCCAGCCCTGAACAGGTATTGTTTTTATAATCAGTAGTACATGTTGTTGTTGCTTTTTAAGAATTTTCACTCTTTAAGCTCTATGGCTTTCAGAGATGTTTGATTTTCAACCTGGTAGTAGCAAGAGGTTAAGGAAAATCCCATTCAGCAGGAAATAGTTGGTTCACATCCAGGGTGAGATCACAAGTGGAACCCATCTGTGAACTGACAAATGCAACACAGCAGGGGCAAAACCTGATAAAGCCAACCCCTTACAAGCTGAACTCAGTGTTCCCAATGAGACTGTAAAGTATACATTTGGATTTCCTTTGTACCCAGCACAGCTCTCAGAGTTAAGTACTTAAATACCCTTGGCTTCACACTTTACTCCCTTTTTAAGTACAGCTACCTCTGGAATGTAGAAAAGATCAAGCTTAATCGTTTTTTAAGAATAATAATTGGATGTTTATGAAGGACTTGGCATTCCCTAAAGTGCTTCCACTTCCCTTATTATATTTTATATATATATAAATTTGTAACAATCCCATGAGGCTGTATATAGAGCAGGTCTTATCATTTCCGTCATATAGATGAGAAAGTGAAGACTCACTCGGAAGTGGTATCACTTGCTCGATGCCGCATGGCTGGTCACAGGTTGAGGCAGATCAGGTCTTCTGATTCCAAGTCCTGGTAGTTTCTGCTCTGCAACCTCATGGCATGAAAGGAAGAGGGGGCCCCAAGAAACGCTTCACTTCCTTACTGCCCAGTCTTGCCATCTGCATTCAGAGAAAAGAAAGTAGCAGGTCCAAGAGGACGCTAAGGCCTAGGACTAGAAATGATTAGGCCAAAAGATCTGAAAGGAGTGGGCAGTGGGGAAAAGAAAGAACTTAATTTGCAGAAACTACACACAGTATTGGTGGGAAACTTCTCCAGAAAATCTCTTTTAAAATGGATTTGAAAAAGTCTTCCAGATTAGGGTTAGATGCTTCCCTTGGTCACCAGAGCTTCATTCCCTGGATGGACCTGCCAAACAAGAAGGGAGTGCCCTGGACCTCTCTCCCTGGCCTGGTGTATCTTTCGCTAACAATGAGTAAGTTGTGGCTTTGTTTGTAAGGAGAAATCCTTTGGTTTATGTTTGTAGTATTGTGCCATTTTCTTCTCTAACCCAATCTGTCCATATTTCTGCTACTCATGCCATCTCAGCAAGTTGATGTATATGCTGAATGTGTTAGAAGTTTCTGGAAGCCATTGGAAAGCAAAGGAAAACTTTGAGCTTCATCACTTTATATGAAAGCATTCACTTAGCACTTCACTATTTTCATAATGTTTACTTAACGTAGAAGATGGGGTACACAACAATGTGCTTTAAAAGAAACTATAAAGAACCACACTAAGTAAAACTGATAAAAGTGAAAACGTCAATAAATTGGCTTTTATGTTTACATATCAGTTTCTTATCGAATTAATTCCATAGAACTTTCTGGGAAAATTATAATTTCAAGCTGTAGTGAATCTAAGTTTATCTAAATATTTTAGCTAGATCATTAATTAACATAAATCATATTAGTGTCAGAACCATTCACTTCATCTGTGGTACCAAATTGAAGATAATAAAGGAAGCAACTGTGAACTGTGTAGCTTTTTTTTTTTAAAAAGCCAGGATTAGATGAATGAGAAACAAGAGCATAGGAAGTGCCCTGATTTTCATACATCCCTGGAAATGGATGCTGTGGACTCATTCTTCCTACAAAATAGAGAAGGTAATATTACATTAAAGAATTACTTCTTTTAGGGGCTGGCCTGGTGGCTCAAGCAGTTGGGTGCACGTGCTCTGCTGCGGTGGCCTGGGGTTCGCTGGTTTGGATCCCGGGTACACACCAACTCACTGCTTGTCAAGCCATGCTGTGGCGGCATACCATGTAAAGTGGAGGAAGATGGGCATGGATGTTAGCCCGGGGCAGTCTTCCTCAGCAAAAAGAGGAGGATTGGCAGATGTTAGCTCAGGGCCGATCTTCCTCACACACACAAAAAATTACATCTTTTAAATATTGAAGAACTGACATGAAAGTCATCTTTTTTCATAACACTCTTCCTTCCTTTTTTCCTTACCTTATTAATTCTTTTTTGTCTTTTTTTAATTGATGTTTTAATAGTTTATATCATAACACTCTTCCTTCCTTTTTTCCTTACCTTATTAATTTTTTTTGTCTTTTTTTAAATTGATGTTTTAATAGTTTATAACATTGTGAAATTTTGGGTTGTACATTTTTGTTTGTCCATCACCAGATATATGTCTCCCTTCACCTCTTGTGCCCACCCCCTACCCCCATTGCCCCTGGTAACCACAATACAGTTTTCTCTGTCCATGTGTGCGTTTATATTCCACATATGAGTGAGATCATACAGTGTTTGTCTTTCTCTTTCTGGCTTATTTCACTTAACATAATACCCTCCAGGCCCATCCATGTTCTTGTAAATGGAACGATTTTGTCTTTTTTTATGGATGAGTAGTATTCCATTGTATATATATACCACATCTTCTTGATCCAATCATCAGTTGAGGGACACTTGGGTTGCTTACACTTCTTGGCTATAGTGAATAATGCTGCAATGAACATAGGGGTGCATAAGCCTCTTTGGATTGTTGATTTCAGGTGCGTTGGATAGATTCCCAGTAATGGGATAGCTGGATCATAGGATATTTCCATTTTTAATTCTTTGAGGAATCTCCATACCATTTTCCATAGAGGCTGCACCACTTTGCATTCCTATCAGCTGTGTGTGAGGGTTCCCGTTTCTCCACATCCTCTCCAACACTTGTTGTTTTTCGTCTTCATGATTATAGCCATTCTAACGGGCATGAGGTGAAATCTTAGTGTTGTTTTGATTTGCATTTCCCTGATGATTAGTGATGTTGAACATCTTTTCATGTGCCTATTGGCCATCTGTATATCTTCTTTGGAGAAGTGTCTGTTATTTCCTCTGCCCATTTTTTGATCGGGTTGTTTGCTTTTTTGTTTTTCAGTTGTGTGAGTTCTTTAGATATTATGGAGGTTAACCCTTTGTCAGGTATATGTTTTGCAAATATTTTCTCCCAGCTGGTGGGTTGTCTATTCATCTTGATTCTGGTTTCGTTTGTCTTGTAGAAGCTCTTTAATCTGATAAAGTCCCACTTGCTTATTTTTTCTTTAGTTTCCCTAGTCTGGGTAGGCATGTCATCCAAAAGGATTCCTTTATGAGCAATGTCAAATAGTGTGTTGCCTATATTTTCTTCTATGAGTTTTATAGTTTCAGGTCTCACCTTCAGGTCTTTGATCCATTGTGAATGGCGATAGCAGATGGTCCACTTTCATTCTTTTGCATGTAGCTGTCCAGTTTTCCCAACACCATTTATTGAACAGACTGTCCTTTCTCCATTGTATATTCTTAGCTCCTTTGTTGAAAATTAGCTGTCCGTATGTGTGTGGTTTTATTTCTGGTCTTTCAATTCTGTTCCATTGATCTGTGTGTCTGTTTTTGTACCAGTACCATGCTGTGTTGATTACTATTGCTTTGTAGTATGTTTTGAAGTCAGGGATTGTGATGCCTCCAGCTTTGTTCTTTTTTCTTAGGATTGCTTTGGCTATTTGGGGTCTTTTGTTGCCCCGTATGAATTTTAGTGTTCTTTTTTCTATTTCCGTGAAGAATGTCATTGGGATTCTGATTGGGATTGCATTGAATCTGTAGATTGCTTTAGGTAATATAGACATTTTAACTATGTTTATTCTTCCAATCCATGTGCATGGGATGTCTTTCCATTTCTTTATGTCATCATGGATTTCTTTCAATAGTGTCTTGTAGGTCTTTCACCTCCTTGGTAAGATTTATTCCTAGATATTTTATTCTTCTTGATGCAATTGTAAATGGTATTATCTTTTTGAGGTCTATTTCTGTTAGTTCGTTATTAGCATACAGAAATGCAACTGATTTTTGTAGATTGATTTTGTACCCTGCGACTTTGCTGTGGTTGTTGATTATTTCTAATAGTTTTCCAACGGATTCTTTAGGGTTTTCTATATATAAAATAATGTCATCTGCAAATAGTGAGAGTTTCACTTCTTCGTTACCTATTTGGATTCCTTTTATTCCTTTTTCTTGCCTAATTGCTCTGGCCAAAACCTCCAGTACTATGTTGAACAGGGGTGGTGAGAGTGGGCAGCCCTGCCTCGTTCCTGTTCTCAGAGGAATGGCTTTCAGTCTTTCCCCGTTGCGTATGATGTTGGCTGTGGGTTTGTCATAAATAGCCTTTATTATGTTGAGGTACTTTCCTTCTATTCCCATTTTGTTGAGAGTTTTTATCATAAATGGATGTTGTATCTTGTCAAATGCCTTCTCTGCGTCTACTGAGATGACCATGTGGTTTTTATTCTTTGTTTTGTTGATGTGATGTATCACGTTGATTGATTTGCAGATGTTGAACCATCCCTGCATCCCTGGTATAAATCCCACTTGATCATGGTGTATGATCTTTTAATGTATTGCTGCGTTTGGTTTGCTAATATTTTGTTGAGGATTTTTGCATCTATGCTCATCAGCCGTATTGGCCTGTAATTTTCCTTCTTTGTATTGTCTTTGTCTGGCTTTGGTATCAGGGTGATGTTGGCCTCGTAGAATAATTTAGGTCCATCTTCCTCTATTTTTTGGAATAGTTTGAGAGGGATGGATATTAAATCTTCTTTGAATGTTTGGTAAAATTCACTGAAGAAGCCATCTGGTCCTGGACTTTTATTTTTTGGGAGGTTTTTGATTACTATTTCAATCTCTTTACTTGTGATTGGTCTATTCAGATTCTCCATTTCTTCTTGGTTCAGTTTTGGGAGGTTATATGAGTCAAAGAATTTATCCATTTCTTTTAGATTGTCCAATTTGTTGGCATATAATTTCTCATAGTATTCTCTTATAATCCTTTGTATTTCTGTGGTATCCATTGTAATTTCTCCTCTTTCATTTCTAATTTTATTTACTTGAGTCTTTCCTCTTTTTTTCTTAGTAAGTCTGGCTAAGGGTTTGTAAATTTTGTTTATCTTCTCAAAGAACCAACTCTTTGTTTCATTAATCCTTTCTACTGTTTTTTTGGTCTCAATTTCATTTATTTCTGCTCTGATTTTTATTATTTCTCTCCTGCTGACTTTGGGTTTTGTTTGTTCTTCTTTTTCTAGTTCTGTTAGGTGTAATTTAAGGTTGTTTATTTGGGATTTTTCTTGTTTGTTAAGGTGGGCTTGTATCACTATGAGTTTCCCTCTCAGGACCCCTTTTGCTGCATCCCACGTGATTTGGTATGGCATATTTTCATTTTTGTTTGTTTCCATATAGTTTTTGATTTCTCCTTTAATTTCATCAATGATCCATTCAGTAGCATGTTGTTTCATCTCCACATTTTTGTCACTTTCCCAGTTCTTTTTTCATGGTTGATTTCCAGTTTCATAGCATTATGGTCTGAAAAGATGCTTGTTATGATTTCCATCTTCTTAAATTTATAGAGGCTTGCTTTGTTTCTCAACATATGGTCTATCATTGAGAATGTTTCATGTGTGCTTGAGAAGAATGTGTAGTCAGCTGTTTTTGGATGGAGTGCTCTGTATATGTCTACTAGGTCCCTCTCGCCCAGTTTTTCATTTAAGTCCATTATTTCTTTATTGACTTGTTGTCTGGATGATCTATCCATTGATGTAAGTGGGGTATTAAGATCCCCTACTATTATTGTGTTGTTGTTAATGTCTCCTTTTAGGTTTGTTAATAGTTGCTTTATGTACTTTGGTGCTCCTATGTTGGGTGCATATATATTTATAAGTGATAAGTCTTCTTGGTGGAGTGTCCCATTTATCATTGTATATTTCCCTTCTTTGTCTCTCTTAACCTGTTTTATCTTAAAGTCTACTTTGTCTGATATGAGTATGGCAACACCTGCTTTCTTTTGTTTGCCATTGGCTTGGAGTATTGTCTTCCATCCTTTCACTCTGAGCCTGTGTTTGTCTTTAGAGCTGAGATGTGTTTCCTGGAGGCAGCATATTGTTGGGTCTTGCTTTTTACTCCATCCTGCCACTCTGTATCTTTTGATTGGAAAGTTCAATCCATATACATTTAGGGTAATTATTGATATATGAGGGCTTAATGTTGCTGTTTTGTCACTTATTTTCTGGTTCTTTTGCATTTCCTTTGTTTCTTGTCCCATTTGTTTCGGACTGCCAATTCAGTTTGGTTGTTCTTTCTTATGACTCTTTTAGTTTTCTCTTTGTTTATCATATGTGATTTTGTTTTGATTATTTGTTTAGTTGTTACCTTGAGATTTGTATAAAAAATCTTATGTATGAGATAGTCCATTCTGATGGCCTCTTATTTCCTTATACTAAGTCAATTCAATCACTTTCCTCTTCCCCTTCTAAGTCATTCTTGTTATACCTTATTCTATCTTGTGTTGTGGGTGTGTGTTTACAGGGATGAGGTTATATTTATTTTTGGTGAATTCCTTCCTTTGATCTTTGATTTTGGTATTTAAGTGGTTGCCAACCTATTCCAGTAAAGATCTACTATTTTTCTGATTTTGTCTACCTATTTTTATCCTTGCTTCAAGCTTTGTATTCCCTTTCTTTTCTTTTTTCAGGCCTGAGGGCCTTCTTGAATATTTCTTGTAGTGGGGGTCTCGTGGCCATGAACTCCCTTAGCATTTCTTTATCTGGGAAAGTTACTATTTCTCCATCATATTTGAAGGAAATTTTTGCTGGATAGAGTATTCTTGGCTGAAAGTTTTTGTCTTTCAGTATTTTGAATATATCATTCCAGTCTCTCTTAGCCTGTAAAGTTTCTGTTGAGAAATCCACTGAGAGCCTGATGGGAGTTCCTTTGTACATTATTTTTTGTTTTTGTCTAGCTGCCCTTAATATTGTTTCTTTGTCATTGACTTTGGCCAGCCCTACCACTACATGTCGTGGAGTGGGCCTTTGCCTGTTGACATATTTAGGTGACCTATTGGCTTCACTTACTGGTATTTCCTGCTCCTTCCCCAGATTTGGGAAGTTCTCAGCTATTATTTCCTTGGATAGGCTCTTTGTTCCTCTTTCCCTCTCTTCTCCCTCAGGAATACCTATAATTCTTATGTTACATTTCCTAATAAAGTCAGATATTTCTCAGAGACTTTCTTCATTTCTTTTTAGTCTTAGTTCTCTCTCCTCTTCCATTTGGAGCATATCTCTATTCCTATCCTCTAATGCTAATTCTTTCCTCCATATTGTCAGCTCTGTTCTTTAAAGATTCCAGATTCTCCTTTATCTCCTCCATTGTGTTCTTCATCTCCATCAGTACTGATTGGTTTTTCTTTATGATTTCCATTTCTTTTATGAAGAAACTCCTTATCTCATTGAATTGTTTGTCTGTGTTATCTCGTATTTCGTTGAGTTTTTTTAAGATAGCTATTTTGAAATCTCTGTCGTTTAGGTTATGGATTTCTGTGCCTTCAGGATTGGTTTCTGGGTGCTTGTCGTTTTCCTTCTGGTCTGGTGATTTCATGTACCTTTGCCTTGTCGTTCCTGTATTGGCTTTATTTTTCCTCATCCTGGAAATATCTGGTTGCAATTTCCACCGCCGCCACTGTGTGGGGGTTAAGGGCTGTGTAATCTGAGCCCCCTGTGCTCTGCCGTGGCTGTTCGCTGCAATTGCCAGCCACTTAGTCTGATCTGGTCAGTTAAGCTGCAGTGTCCGGCATGCGGGGTGGCGGGGCTCTCTCTTTTGCCCGCTGGGTCCCTGGCATGGGGGGCTTCTTGCTTGCCCCTCGTATTCCGCTCTCCTGGGGTGCTCAGATGTTGATGGTAGCCCTGTAGCTGTTCTGAGTCCTCTGTGTGGGAGTTTCCCACTGGCTCAGAGAGCCTAAAGAGCTATGGTTTCCCTGCAGAGGGCCACCCCTCCCCACTCTCTGGGAGCCGCGCAGACCGGGATCACTGATCTGATGGGGAGAGAGGAGTTCTCCTTACCTCTCCTCACTTCCTCTGGGGGCCCAGCACGTTTCACTCTCCGATGTGCGGCAGTGTAGATCTTTCCGATCTTGCTTTTTACTGTCTATGAGTCTATTGAGGGTCTGTGATTGTTCCTTTTGTTGTATCTTATGAGGGGAAGAGTTTACGGGAAAGCTCACTCCGCCATGATGCTTACCTTACTAATTTTGACTAGACTCACTCAAGCTCCATAGACTTCAAATATTATGGTTCATTCATTAGCAGTAATGAAAGAGAGTCCCCAAAGTCACATGGATATGTTTGGATACTTAAAATTCACATATGTATTTAAACTGATTCAACAAGAAGAAATATATTGGAAATTAATGGAAAGTGCAGAAGGAGGATGGTCTTTGAAGCAGTTTGATCCAGTGTCTCAATGATGTCATGGATCTGGTTCTTCTGGCTTTGCTGTCCACAGTGTCAGCTTCATCTGAAGGCTGGACTCCCTTCGTGATTATAGGAAGCTGCTGGTGGCAATCAGTTGTTTCTGTTTTCCCCATGCACATCCTACAAAAGAGAAACTGTGTCCTATCCCACAACCACTGGATGAGAGTCCCAGGCTTTGTGTTGAGTGACCATTCCAACTGGTCTCTGTCAGGGGAGTGCCATATGACATTGGCTTGGACCTGGGCTATTGGATCCCATCATTGTGTGCTGCCATCATGAGATGACCCTGATTGGTTTAACCCAATTAGACTCGACCATACAACTATAAGTGGGGACAACTCTACCCAAGCCAGGAGTTGCTTCACAATGGGGATGAAGTGGAATGGCTGCTCAGAAATTCCGACAATGTCCACTATGCTGCATAAAAATATTAGTCAGTTACGGATAGGAGTTTAGAAGGTCATTATCATACCGTGTATATCAGAGCGGGGTGTGGTATCCTAGTAATTTAAAATCTAGCTGCTGCTTCCATAAAACTGTGTACTTAACTACATTGGAGCACTTATGAAATTGTGCTTTGGTAACCTTTTGCATGCCTGACTCCCCCATTAGACAGTGGGCTTAAGAGAGGAGTTGTATCTTACTCATCTCTACATTACCAGTACTTAGCACAGTGCGTAGCATGTCATAGGACACAATACTTATTGAAAGAACTTGATGGAATGAATGAACTTAATTCCTCAGAAAGAAGGAGAATCAGAAGAGAGAGACTCCTGCAGAAAGGACAGAATTTAAAGGAGGAGATGCTTCGTGATGTGAAAAGCTGTTGAGAGTACAAGAACCTCGCTTCAATCGTGTTTGCCCGATATCTGCAACTCCCTTGGCTCTTGTCCTTCTGTCACACCAATTTTGAAACACTCCAACTTTGGATCTATTTCATAACCTACCTTCTCTCCTCTTGCTCCTAGATAACATCATTACTAATTCATCGTCCCTAATAACTGAACCCTCCAGGTGCCTGGAATCCTTCATTGCTTCCTCCAGTCAATTTTCTCATGCATTCCCATTCCAAACCTTCATCACTCTCCTTGAGGCCTCCATCACTCTCAGCAAAATAATTTTCCCTCCTGCTTTTATTACTTGGTTTCTCCTCAACATCTGCTACAGGTATCTACTCCATTCTTCTTGAACCTCTCTTCTTCCTTGGTTTCTAGAACATCATATCCTCAGATTTCCTCCTCCCTCGCTAGACATAGAATATCTAGATCCCTTTCTTAGGCTTTCATAGTCCATATGTGTTTTCCTAACTCATCCCTTATCTCTCTGAGGGGTAGTGATTTGTTTTCTTGTCTTTCTCCTCCATTAAACTAAAAGTTTCTTGAGCACAGGGCTTGATTCATAGTAGATGTTCAATAGATGATTATTGAGTGTTAAATTCATTTTCTAAAGGGAAAAAGAACCAAAAGAGAATGTTATTTTGAAAAAAGTTAAAGAAAGACAAAGTATTAAGGAGGAGGTGGATCGTGGTTTGAAATGCTATTGAAGGTCTAGAAAGAAATAGTCATTAGATTAGGCAATTATAAGGTGATCAATGACCACAATTGGAGCAATGAAGAAAAATATGTTACTGGGAAGAAGACACATGGAATGGGTTTGGAGATCAGAAAGAATTAATGAAATAATTATTGAGTGATCCTAAAGATTTGAATAGGAATTTGAATGTCAGTGAATCTCTAGGAATTCCAGGGAAGATATATATAGGTAAACGTTTTCATATAAATTATAAGTTCATTATGTAAAATAGATGGTAATAAGCACTATTACAAGGTATAGATATTAATGGATACTTTTAGCCTACCCTTTTTCTAAAAGCAGAAAGGTACCTACTCTCTGAATTTGCTGTTTATTTGCATTATCTTCTCCTTTTCCTTCACCTCTCCCTCCCCCCTCAACCACCTCCTCTTCCTCCTCCTCCTTCTCTTCTTTCTTCATATTGGTTCTTTTAAAATCCACAAAAAAAGCCCCACAATATACTGAGCTATAAGGTCATTTCCAAAGTGTTTTGCCTTTTGTCCTTCATAGATTGAGAGGATACAGAATGTATTTCTCTGGCAGAGCTAAAGAAAAACCAGATGGACACCAAGAATGGCCGTAAAAATAAGGAGAGACTCCTGTTCCATGGCACAGATGCAGACACAGTGCCACATGTCAATCAGCATGGCTATAGTTACAGTTATGCTGGGATGAATGGTAAGGAATCAAGTAATCTGGCTGATAAGAATGAGGTGAACAGTAGTTCTGGTGTTGACTATTCGTACCCAAGCAGTGTAGAACCATAGATGGCAGCCATATTGTCATCACCAGGATGGAACTCACTGTGTTCCACTGAAAGGAGACTGGCAACCTTCTGAGGACAGGTGGAGTGAATTTTAGAAATGTTGAAAAGTAGCTTTGGTGGACAAGAACTTCATTTTTAAAAATTTTTGTTGGGTTGGGGCATGGTTCCATATACTGTGATAATTTTATGTTCTTAGGAAGGCTCTTATCTTTCTCTTTACAGATGCACTCTATGGAAAGGGAACCTATTTTACTGTTAAGGCCAGGTATTCTGCTGATGATAAATACTCCAGACCAGACAGCAGTGGGAGAAAGCATATTTATGTCGTGCAAGTACTTACAGGAGTCTACACATGTGGACATGCAGGAATAAAAACCCCTCCATCAAAGAACAAGGAGAATCCCACAGATCTGTATGACTCCGTCTCAGATGATACCCAACATCCAAAGCTATTTGTGGTATTCTCTGATAATCACGCTTATCCAAAATATCTCATGACTTTCACATGTTAAAACAGGTTTTTTTAAATCTCAAAGAGATGATTCAGTCTTCCATTTATAAGAACAGTTTATAGAGGTTTTTTCTTTGCCTTTGACTTGTTTACATAGATAAAAATCACTGTTAGGTGCTTGAATGCCAAAAAGAGCCTTTTTAAAAATGTTCTATAGCAATTTGTAGCATACTTCTGTTCTAAGCATATTGATGGGTGGATGCTGAGAAATATCAATGACACAATTACAGCTGGAGCTATCCACTGACACCAAATCTATAGGAGAACAAAGAGTGCATTACTTTTTTCTATTGGAAAAGAAATAAGATGAATCACTTTAAAGCCAAGATGTTGTTGTTCTTATCACAACGTGTTAAGACATCAAACTGTGTTGAGCTAAACCATACTTCTCAATGAATAGGTTGCGATTGTGCATCTGTAACAGCTGGGGATTTTGCCTTCTTAAGAAACACTTATTAGCTACAATGTCAGCTAGAATGACTAAATCAAAGAATATTCCCTCAAATCTGTTGTGGAACCAATCAAGTAAAAGTGTATTGCATTGTTATCTAATGCTATATAACAAATTACCACAAAACCTAGAGGTTTTGAGGGTAAGGAATTCAGGCACAGCTTAGCGGGGTCATTCTGACTTAGGGTCCCTCACAAAGTTGCAGTCAAGATGTCGGCAGGTGATGCAGTCATCTGAAGGCTTGACTGGGGTGGAGGACCTGCTTCCAAGGTGAATCACTCAATAGCTGGCAAGTTTTTGCTGGTTGTTGGCAGGAGTCCTCAGTTCGTCTCCACATGGGCCTGTCCACAGGCTGCTTGAGTGTCCTCATGACATGGCAGCTGGATTACTCCACAGGGAGCAATCGGGAGAAAGAGAAGCAGATGTCTGTTATGATCTAGTCTCTGAAGACATACTCCATCTTTTCCACAATATCCTATTGGTTACATGGATCAGCTCATTCAATGTGGGAGGGAATTATTACAATGGCATGGATACCAGTAAGCAAGGAGCATTGGGAACCATCTTAGGGGCCATATGAATGAATGAATGAAAGGTGAATTGAAGAAATGTTAGCAGTGAAAAGTAAATGAGGTCATCTAGTCCCATTGTCACCTCTTCCATCTTCTCCCATCTTCCTCCACTCCTACGGCAAAAAGCCCTCTGCCTCTGCTTATCCACTTCCAGAGCTCAACATCTTGATGGAACCTACTCCATTGTGGGACAGCTCTAATTATTGGAAAAGTCTTGTGTAAACTCTTGGGTTTGCCATGAGTTGAAAGCTGTTTTTCTCTGTCTATTACCTGCTGATCACTGTCCTACCTTCTGAAGGACACAGAACATATCTCATTACTTTTACAGATAGTGGCCCTTCAGAATCATCCCTTCTTTCTATTATATTAGAGTCAGGTAAGTTCTTAAACTATTCAGCAGCTTATTTATCCAGAAGCATCACTTTTCAAGAGTTGCAGACATTTAAGACATGTTTACATTTTCATAAATTGCGTGCACAGTAAAAAGAATATGGAAATAACCCTCTCTCGCCATACTCCATCACCCATAATTGCAACACTCAGAGGAAACCACTGCCAATGTTCTTAGGTAATCCCTTCTAGTTTCTTTCTCCATCTACCTTCAACAAAGTCAAAACCACAATTTATTCAGTTGCTAATTACACCATATTTTATCTACCATTTTTCATTTAACATTACAAGTATTTCCCTCATGTAATTAATTTTTTCTGTAAACATAATCTTAATGGCTGAGTTATTGCCCTATATATTCTCCTCCTTTTATGTGTATATAATAATAAAGTTTTTAAAAATGTCATCATCTTTACTTATAGTTTAATAATTCAGTTTTTCTTTTGCAAAATATCTGTATCATTTTCCTCATGTCATTAAATATCTTATACATCATTTTAATGGTTGCATAGTATTTCATTGTATGTTTCTACTTACATGTCATGTCAAAATAGGGTGTCTGGAATGATGTCAGCATCATGGCACAGTGAGCTTTCCCCTTTAGACTCTCCCCGCCTAAGATACAACAAAAAGGACATTCGTATACCAACAGAGGACATTCATACAATTCAAAAGACGTCTGAGAGAGCCATACAGTCTTAAATCTGAAGGTTGAGGTGGAGGTACCCCCAGAGGAAGTGGAAGGAAGTAAGGAGAAGTCCTCTCCTTCCCCAATGACAGTGACCCTGGGACTGAGACCATGGAGCTCTCTGAGAGAGGCAGGAGGAGCAGCCTTCTGTGGGAAAACCATCGCTCTACAGGTTCTCTCACAGCCTGTGGGAAATTCCCATATGGAGGAGACTGAGTTGTTGCAGAGGTGCCTTCATCAAGCTGGCACCCCAGGAGCGCAGATAGCAAGGGAAGAATGAGAAGCCCCTGGGATCAGGCAAGTGAAAGAAAGAGCCCCTCCCCCCATGTGGAGTACCAACACAGCTGGTTAGCCAGAGCACCTGCGGATCATAGCGGTCTCAGAATACACAGCTCTTGACACCCACCCAGTGGCGGTAGCTGGAAACTGCAACCAGATATTTCCAGATTTAGGAAAAATAAGCCCACACCCTCAACAGTATGCAAAAATATATTAAATCTCCAGACCAGAAGTGAAATGACAAGCATGCAGAAATCAATCCTGAAGGCACAAAAATTTATAACCTAAATGACAGAGATTTCAAATAGCTATCATAAAAAAGCTCAATGAATTACAAGAAAATACAGATAGACAATTCAACAAAAGCAGGAACTTCTTCACAAAAGAGATTGAAACTACAAAGAAAAACCAATCAGAAATGTTGGAGATGAAAAATACAATGGAAGAGATAAAGAAAAATCTGGAATCTTTCAAGAACAGAGCTGAGAATATGCAGGAAATAATTGGCAGTATTGAGGATAGGAATGCAGAAATGCTTCAGATGGAGGAGGAGAGAGAACTAAGACTAAAAAGAAATGTAGAAATTCTCTGAAAAATATCCAACTCAAGTAGGAAATGCAACATAAAGATTATAGGTGTTCTAGAGGGAGAAGAAAGGGAAAAAGGAGCAGAGAGCTTGTTCAAAGAAATAGTAGCTGAGAACTTCCCAAATCTGGGGAAGGAGCTGGAAATACAAGTGAATGAAATCAATAGATCTCCTAAATATATCAACATAAAAAGACCCTCTCTAAGGCATATAGTAGTAAAGCTGGCAAAAGTCAATGACAAAGAAACAGTTTTAAGGGCAGCAAGACAAAAAAATAAAATAAAAATAACGTACAAATGAATTCCTATCAGGCTATGAGCTGACTTCTCAACAGAAACTTTACAGGCTAGGAGAGAGACTGGAATTATATATTCAAAATACTGAAAGACAAAAACTTTCAGCCAAGAATACTCTATCTAGCAAAAATCACCTTCAGATATGATGGAGAAATACTAGCTATCCCAGGTAAACAAAAGCTAAGGGAGTTCATTGCCACAAGACCCCCACTACAAGAAATGCTCAAGAAGTCGCTCATGCCTGAAAAAAAAAGAGAGAAAGGGGATACAAACTTTTGAGCAAGGAGAAAAATAGGTAGACAAAAATCATAAAAATTGCAGTGCTCTATCAGAATAGGTTAGCAAACACTTAATTATAACATCAAAGATTAAGGGAAGGAAAACACTAAAAATATACTTCATCACTTTAAACACGAACTCACAACACAAGATGGAACAAGTTGTGACAATAATAACTTAGAAGGGGAAGAGGAAAGGGATGAAATCAACTTAGTCCAAGGAAATAACAGACCATTAAAAAACGGACAATCTCATCTATGAGATTTTTTTATACAAACTTCATGGTAAGCACTAAACAAATAATCAGAACAGAGACACATACAATAAATAAAGAGAAAACTAAGAAAACCATCCTACAGAACTACCAAACTGAATTGATAGTCCGAAACACACTGGACAAGAAACAAAGGAAATGCAAAAGAACTGGAAAATAAGTGATAAAATAGCAACATTAAGCCTTCATATATCAATAATCACTCTAAATATAAGTGAATTGAATTCTCCAATCAAAAGACACAGAGTGGCATGATGGATTAGAAAACAAGGTTCAACAGTATGCTACCTCCAGGAAACACATCTCAGCTCTATCGACAGACACAGGCTCAGAGTGAAAGGATGGAAGGAAATACTCCAAGGGAATGGAAAACAAAAGAAAGCAGGTGTTGCCATACTTATAGCAGGCAAAGTAGACTTCAAGATAAAACATGTAATGAGAGACAAAGAGGGGCAATATATAACTATAAAGGGGACACTCCACCAAGAAGACATATCAGTTATAAATATATATGCACCCAACACAAAAGAATGAAAGTACATAAAGCAACTATTAACAAACCTAAAAGGAAATATTAACACAAATGCAATAATAGGGGATCTTAACACCCCACTAACATCAATGCATAGATCATCCGGACAGAAAGTCAATAAGGAAATAGTAGACTTAAATGAAAAACTAGACGAGATGGACTCAATAGATATAAATAGAGCACTCCAGCCAAACACAGCAGATTACACATTCTTCTCAAGTGCGCATGGAACATTCTCAAGGATAGACCGTATGTTGGGAAACAAGGAAAGCCTCTATAAATTTAAGAAGATGGAAATCATACCAAGCATCTTTTATGATCATAATGCTATGAAGTTAGAAATCAAGTATGAGAAAAAATCTGGGAATGTGACAAAGATGTGGAGACTAAACAACATGCTACTGAACAACAAATGGATCATGGAAGAAATTAGAGGAAAAATCAAAAAATATCTGGAGAGAAAAGAAAATGAACATACACCATACCAACTCATACAGGATGCAGCAAAAGTGGTCCTAAGTGGGAAATTCATAGCAATACAGGAACACCTTAACAAACAAGAAAAATCTCAAATAAGCAATCTTAAACTACACCTAACAACTACAAAAAGAAGAAGAAATAAAGCCCCAAGTCAGCAGCAGGAGGGAAATAATAAAAATTGAAGCATAAATAAATGAAATTGAAACCAAAAAACTGATAGAATGGATCAATGAAACTAAGACCTGGTTCTTTGAGAAGATAAACAAAATTGACAAACCCTTAGCCAGACTCACTAAGAAAAAAAGAGGGAAAGCTCAGATAAATAAAATAAGAAATGAAAGAGGAGGAATTACAATGGATACCACAGAAAACAAAGGATTTTAAGAGAACACTATGAAAAACTATATGCCAACAAATTGGACAATCTAGAAGAAATGGATAAAGTGTTAGACTCAGACAACCTCCCAAAACTAAATCAAGAAGAAATAGAGAATCGGAATAGACCAATCACAAGTAAAGAGATTGAAACAGTAATCAAAAACCTCCCAAAAAATAAAAGTCCAGGACCAGATGGCTTCTCTGGAGAATTTTACCAAACAGTCGAAGAAGATTTAATACCTATCCTTCTCAAACTAGTCCAAAAAATAGAGGAAGCTGGAACACTTCCTAACACATTCCATGAGGCCAACATTACTCTGATACCAAAGCCAGACAAGGACAATATGAAGAAGGAAAATTACAGGCCAATATCACTGATGAACAAGATGCAAACATCCTCTACAAGATATTGGCAAACGGAATACAGCAATATGTTAAAAAGATCATACACCATGATCAAGTGGGATTTATACCAGGGACACAGGGATGGCTCAACATCCACAAATCAATCAGTGTAATTCACCACATTAACCGAACAAGGAATAAAAACCACATGATCATTTCAATAGATGCAGAGAAAGCATTTGACAAGATCCAACATCCATTTATGATAAAAACTCTCCACAAAATGGGTATAGAAGGAAAGTACCTGAACATGATAAAGGGCATATATGACAAACCTACAGCAAACATCATACTCAGTGGGGAAAAACTGAAAGCCATTCCTCTGAGAACAAGAACAAGACAAGAGTGCGCACTCTTACCACTCTAATTCAAGATGGTACTGGAGATTTTGGCTGGAGCAATTAGGCAAGAAAAAGAAAGAAAAGGAAACCAAATAGGCAACAAAGAAGGGAAACTCTCACTATTTGCAAATGACATGATTTTATACATAGAAAACTCTAAAGAATCCATTGGAAAACTATTAGAAATAATCAACAACTACAGCAAAGTTGCAGCATACAAAATCAACTTAGAAAAGTCAGTTGCATTTCTGTACTCTAATAATGAACTAACAGAAAGAAAACTCAAGAAGACCATCCCATTTATAATCACAAGAAAAATAAAATATCTAGGAATAAATTTAACCAAGGAGATGAAAGATTTATATGTTGAAAACTATAAGACATTATTGAAAGAAATCAATGATGACATAAAGAAATGGAAAGATATCGCATGCACATAGATTGGAAGAATAAACATGGTTAAAATGTCTATACTAACTAAAGCAATCTACAGATTCAATAAATCCCAATCAGAATCCCAATGACATTCTTCATGGAAATAGAACAAAGAATCCTAAAATTCATATGGGGCAAAAAAAGATCCTGAATAGCTAAAGCAATCCTGGGAAAAAAGAACAAAGCTGGAGCCATCACAATCCCTGACTTCCAAATATATTACAAAGCTATTATAATGAAAACAGCATAGTACTGGCACAAAAACAGACACACAGATCAATGGAACAGAATTGAAAGCCCAGAAATAACACCACACATCTACGGAGAGCTAATCTTCAACAAAGGAGCTAAGAACTTACAATGGAGAAAGGAAAGTTTCTTACAGTAAATGGTGCTGGGAAAACCGGACAGCCACGTGCAAAAGAATGAAAGTAGACTGTTTTTTTTCGCCATACACAAAAATTAACTGAAAGTGGATTGAAGACTTGAAGGTAAGACCCGAAATTATAAAACTCCTGGAAGAAAACATAGGTAGTACACTCTGACATTGGTCATAAAGTGATCTTTTCAAATTCCATGCATATGTGGACAAGGGAAACAAAAGAAAAAATAAACAAGTGGGACTTCATCAAACTAAAGAGCTTCTGCAAGACAAATGAAACCAGGATCAAAATGAAAAGACAACCCACCAGCTGGGAGAAAATATTTGCAAATGATATATCCAGCAAGGGGTTAATCTCCATAATATATAGAGGACTCACACAACTGAACAACAACAAAAGAAACAACCCTATCAAAAAATGGGCAGAGGATATGAACAGATATTTTTCCAAGGAAGATATACAGATGGCTAATAGGCACATGGAAAGGCGTTCAACATCACTAATCATGAGGGAAATGCAAATCAAAACTACAATAAGATATCACTTTACACCTCTTAGAATGGCTATAATCACTATGACAATAAATAACAAAAGTTGGAGAGGTTGTGAAGAAATAGGAACCCTAATTCACTGCTGGTGGGAATGCAAACTGGTGCATCCTCTATGGAAAACAATATGGAGATTCCTCAAAAAATTAAAAATAGAAATACTTTATGATCTGGCTATCCCACTACTGGGTATTTATCCAATCAACCTGAAATCAACAATCCAAAGAGGCTTATGCACCCCTATGTTCATTGCAGTGTTATTTACTATAGCCAAGAAGTGGAAACAACCCAAGTGTCCCTCGACTTATGATTGGATAAAGAATATATGGTATATATACATACAATGGAATACTACTCAGCCATAAAAAAAGACAAAATCGTCCCATTTGCAACAACATGGATAGACCTGGAAGGTATTATGGTGAGCAAAATAAGCCAGACAGAGAAAGACAAACACTGCACGATTTCACTCATATGTGGAAGAGAAACTAACACACAGACAGAGAGAACAGTTTGGTGGTTACCAGGGATGAAGGGATGCATTTATATGGTGACTTACAAACAATAATGTACAACTAAAACTTCACAGTGTTATAAACTATTATGACACCAAGAAAAAAAATAGGGTGCCTGTACTTCTAGATAGATATATAGTTAGAATATGAGATGCAAAGACTATAATCCACTTCAACGAGAGACCACTCCCTATACTTCTTAAGTAGTCCTAGAGAACAAAGCAAAGTCAAATAACGCTCTGTTACTACCTGGGCTTTGACTTCTACCCAGTGTGAAATTCCAGTGAGCCAGGTTGGAACATGAAAGGACTTTTGACTCAGGTTAGGTCGGCTGTTTTTTTTTTTTTGTTCTTGTTGGGGAAGATTCACCCTGAGTTAACACCTCTTGCCGATCTTCCTCTCTTTTCTTTTTTCTTCCCCAAAGCCCCAGTACATAGTTGTATATTCTAGTTGTAAGTCCTTCTAGTTCTTCTATGTGAGCTGCCGCCACTGCATGGCTGCTGACAGAGGAGTTGTGTGGTTCGACCCCCGGGAGATGAACCTGGGCTGCCCAAGGGGAGCGTGATGCACTTTAACCAGTTGGCCATCAGGGCGGGCCCTAGGTAGGCTCTTACTTGCAAGGTAAACTGCTGTCTTCTGTCTCTTCTGATGCTGATACTCAAGGACTCCCCAATTTATTTTTCTGTACTCCTACTTCAGCAGTAAGACACAGAAGTCTTGAGTATAATACACTCATGTTATTCAAGTTGTGATGGGTTCTTGAGGAACAAAATATAAACCAATCAATAATTATAGTCATTATAAATTCTGCCTTCCATCAGTCTGAAGCTAAATCATGTCTTTCCTTCTTGTAAGTCCATCTTCTTCTCAGCCGGCTTGGCATTCTCTATGCATATGACTAGAATGGCCTCTACCTCTCTTCTAAGAATCCACTGTTTCGAGTTAATCAAAATTAGAAGTGTTTCTCAAACTTTGTTAATTACTGAAGAAATGGATTTCTTTTCCGTGGATTTCTGAACACCTCAGAGTTCAGGCCAATGGTACCTGATTGGTCTGAGACCAGAGACCATGAGCTACAATTCTGAACTGGTGGCCTGTTTTCACAGAGGGCTTTATTATCTCATATATCTTCTCTTCTCTTGTTATTTCTTCTTCTCATTCCGTTTTTCCCCTCCAATCCTTTCCCCCACTTGTGGAAGCATGAGGACACACACTCAGCTTGAATCAATCAGAGGAAACATTTTTTTTTTCCTGCATCTATAGTAGAGAGCCAGTCAAATTCCATGTAATATATATGGTGATGTGTGAATTGAACACAAGGTTTATGAATTCCTTTGCAGAGTGGTGACTTAATTATCACAAGGCTGGTAAGATCATTTACAGCTAACATGAACAAATTCAATTTCTGCTAAACAGTTTATTAGAACAAATCCAGATTCTTTTTTTTAATATGCATTTTTCAATTTGAAAATTTTATTTATTTTTTATTGTGGTAACATTGGTTTATAACATTATATAAATTTCAGGTGTACACCATTATATTTCAATTTCTGTATAGATTATATCATGTTCACCACTCAAAGACTAATTACATTCCATCACCGCACATGTGTGCCTAATCATCCCTTTCACACTCCTCCCTCCACCCTTCCCCTATGGTAACCACCAATCCAATCTCTGTCTCTATGTGATTGTTTGTTGTTTTTATCTTCTATTTATGAGTGAGGTCATATGGTATTTGACTTTCTCCCTCTGACTTATTTTGCTTAGCAAAATACCCTCAAGGTCCATCCATGTTGTCACAAATGGCTGGATTTCATCGTTTCTTATGGCTGAGTAGTATTCCATTGTGTACATATCACATCTTCTTTATCCATTCATCCCTTGATGGGCACCTAGGTTGCTTCCAAGTCTTGGCCATTGTGAATAATGCTCCAATGAACATAGGGGTGCATGTATCTTTACACATTCGTGTTTTCACGTTCTTTGGATAAATACCCGGCAGTGGAATAGCTGGATCATATGGTGTTCTATTCTTAATATTTTGAGGAATCTCCATACTGTTTTCCATAGTAGCTGCACCACTTTGGACTCCCAGCAGCAGTGTAGGAGAGTTCCATTCTCTCCACATCCTCTCCAACGCTTGTTGTTTCCTGTGTTGTTGATTATAGCCATTCTGATGGGAGAAAAGGTGATATCTCCTTGTAGTTTTGATTTGCATTCCCCTGATAGTTAATGATGTTGAACATCTTTTCATGTCTCTCTTGGCCATCTGTATACCATCTTTGGAGAAATGTCTGTTCATATCTTTTGCCCATTTTTTTAAATTGGGTTGTTAGTTTTGTTGTTGTTGAGATATATGAGTTCTTTATATATTTTGGATATTAACCCCTTATCAGATATATGGTTTGCAAATATCTTCTCCCAATTGTTAGGCTGTCTTTCCCTTTTGGTGATGGTTTCCTTTGCTGTGCAGAAGCTTTTTAGTTTGATGTAGTCCCATTTGTTTATTTTTTCTATTGTCTCTCTTGCCTGGTCAAACGTACTACTTGAAAATATGCTGCTAAGACCAATGTCGAAGAGCATACTGCCTATGTTTCATTCTAGAAGTTTCATGTCTTACATTCAAGTCTTTAATCCATTTTGAGTTAATTTTTGTGTATGGTGTAAGATAATGGTCTACTTTCATTCTTTTGCATGTCCAGTTTTCCCAGCACCATTTATTGAAGAGACTTTCCTTTCTCCCATGTGTGTTCTTGGCTCTCTTATCAAAAGTTAGCTATCCATAGACGTGTGGGTTTATTTCTGGGCTCTCAATCCTGTTCCATTGATCTGTGTGTCTATTTCTGTGCCAGAACCATGCTGTTTTGTTTATTATACCTTTGTAGTATATTTTGAAATCAGGGAGTGTGATACCTCCAGCTTTGTTCTTTTTTCTCAGGAATCCTTTGGCTATTTGGGGTCTTTTGTTGTTCCATATAAATTTTAGGATTCTTTGTTCTTTTTCTGTGAAAAATGTTGGAACTTTGATATGGATTGCACTGAATTTGTAGATTGCTTTTGGAAGTATGGACATTTTAACTATGTTAAATCTTCCAATCCTAGAGCACAGAATATCTTTCCATTTCTTTGTGTCTTTTTCAATTACATTCAACAATTTTTTATAGTTTTTAGTGTACAGATATTTCACTTCTTTGGTTAAGTTTATCCCTAGGTATTTTAATATTTTTATTGCAATTGTAAATGGGAATGTATTCTTAATTTCTCTTTCTGTTACTTCGTTGTTAGTGTATAGAAACACAAGTGATTTTTGTATGTTGATTTTGTATCCTGCAATTTTACCGTATTCATTTTTTATTTCTTAAAGTTTTTGGTGGATTCTTTAGGGTTTTCTATATATAAAATCATGTCATATGCAAATAGTGACAGTTTCACTCTTTCTTTCTAATTTGGATACATTTTACTTCTTTTTCTTGCCTGATTGCTCTGGCTAGGACTTCCAATACTATGTTAAATAGGAGTGGTGACAGTGGGCATCCTTGTCTGGTTCCTGTTCCTAGAGGGATAGCTTTCAGTTTTTCTCCATTGAGACTGATATTAGCTGTGGGTGTCTCATATATGGCCTTTATTAGGTTGAAGTGCTTTCCTTCTATACCCATTTTATTCAGCATTTTTATCATAAATGGATTCTGTATGCTGCTAAATGCTTTCTATGCATCTATTGAGATGATCGTGTGATTTTTATTGTTCATTTTGTTAATGTGGTGTATGACATAATGTATTGATTGATTTGTAGATGTTGAACCATCCCTACATTTCTGGAATCCCACTTTGTCATGGTGTATGATCTTTTTAGTGTATTGTTCTATTCCATTTGCTACTATTTTGTTGAGGATTTTTGTATCAACGATACAAAAATTGGCCTGTAATTTTCATCAGTGATATTGGCCTGTAATTTTCTTTTTTTTGTGTTGTCTTTGTCTGGTTTTGCTATCAGGGTAATGTTGGCCTCATACCATGAGTTAGGAAGCTTCTCCTCCTCTTCAATTTTTTGGAAGAGTCTGAGAAGGATGGGTATTAAATCTTCCTTGAATGTTTAGTAGAATTCACCAGGGAAGCCATCTGGTCCTGGACTTTTATTTTTTGAGAGGTTTTTGATTACTGTTTCAATCTCCTTACTGGTGATTGGTCTATTCAAATTCTCTATTTCTTCTTGATTCAGTTTTGGAAGGTTGTATGATTCTAAGAATTTATCCATTTCTTCTAGATTATCCAATTTGTTGGTGTATAGCTTTTCGTACTATTCTCTTATAATCTTTTGTATTTCTGAGGTGTCCTCTTTGTAATTTCTCCTCTTTCATTTCTTATTTTATTTATTTGAGCCTTCTTTCTTTTTTCTTGGTGAGTCTAGCTAGAGGTTTGTCAATTTTGTTTATCTTCTCAAAGAACCAGCTCTTGGTTTCATTGATTTTTTTCTATTGTTTGTTGATTATTTCATTTACTTCTGCTTTGATTTTTATTATTTTCTTCCTTCTACTAATTTTGGGCTTTGTTTGTTCTTCCTTTTCCAATTCCTTTAGGTGCACTGTTAGATTGCTCATTTGAGATATTTCTTGTTTACTGAGTTAGGCCTGTATTGCTATAATCTTCCCTCTTAGAATCACTTTTGTTGTATCCCATAAATTTTGTCATGTCGTAATTTCACTTTCATTTGTCTCCAGGTATTTTTTGACTTCTCCTTTGATTTTTTCATTGACCCAATCATTGTTCAGTAGCATTTTCTTTAATCTCCACATATTTCTGGCTTTTCTGATTTTCTTCCTGTAGTTGATCTCTAGTTTCATAACATTGCAGTCAGAAAAGATGCTTGGTATTATTTCAATCTTCTTAAATTGATTGAGACTTGTTTTGTGGTCTCATATATGATCAGTCCTGCAAAATGTTCCATGTGTACTTGAAAAGAATGTTTATTCTGCAGTTTTTGGATGGAATGTTCTGTATATATCTACTAAGTCCACCTGGTCTAATGTGTCGTTTAAGGCCAATGTTTCCTTGTTGATCTATTGTTTGGATGATCTATCCATTGGTGTAAGTGGAATGTTGAACCCCCTACTATTATTTTTTTACTGTCTATTTCTCCTTTTATGTCTGTTAATAGTTGCTTTATATATTTAGGTGCTCCTATGTTTGGTGCATAGATATTTACAAGTGTTATATCTTCTTGTTGGATTGTTCCTTTGATCATTATGTAGTGCCCTTCTTTGTCTCTGGTTACAGTTTTTGTTTTAAAGTCTATTTTATCTGATGTAAGTATTGCTACCCCAGTTTTCTTTTCATTGCCATTTTCATAGAGTATCTTTTTCCATCCCTTCACTTTCAGTTTGTGAGTGTCTCTAGGTCTGAAGTGTGTCTCTTGTATGCAGCATATATCTGGGTCTTTTTAAATCCAGTCAGCCACCCTATGCCTTTTGATTGGAGCATTTAGTCCATTGACATTTAAAGTACCTATAGATAAGTATGTACTTATTGCCATTTTGTTATTTTTTTCCTGGGTGCTTTAGTACTTCTTCTCTGTTCCTTTCTTCTTCTCTTGCTCTCTTCCCTTGTGGTTTGATGGCTCTCTTTAGTATTATGTTTGGGTTTCTTTGTCTTAATTTTTTGTGTATTATTAGGTTTCTTGTTTGTGATTACCATGAGGTTCATATATAATAAACTACATATATAGCAATCTATATTAAGTTGGTAGTCTCTTTAGTTTGACCTCTTTCTCAAAGCTCTACTCTTTTACTCCCCTCGTACACTTTATGTTTTTGATATCATATCTACCTCCTTTTGTGTGTGTGTGTATCCATTACCCTCTTATCATGAAAATAGGTAATATTAGTACTTTTGTCTTTTGACCTTCATATTATCTTCATACGTGGTTGATCTGCTACATTTAGCATATTTTTGCCTTTACCAGTTATTTTATTGCTTTTTCTTTTTTTGATAATTTTCTTATTCCTATTTGCAGTCTTCTCTTTCCCACTTAAGTCCCTTATTATTTCTTGTAAGGCTGGTTTCTTGGTGATAAACTCCAATCACCAAGCTTAATTTTTGCTTTTCTGGGAAATTATTTATCTATCCTTCCATTCTGAATGACAGCCTTACTGGGTAGAGTATTCTTGGCTATAGGTTTTTTCCTTTTAGCACTTTAAACATATCATGCCACTCTCTTCTAGGATGTAAGGTTTCTGCTGGGAAGTCAGCTGATAACCTTATGGGGTTTCCTTTGTATGTAACTTGCGTTTCTCTCGTGGCTTTTAGGATTGTCTCTTTATCTTTAATTATTGACATTTTAATTATAATGTGTCTTGGTGTGGGTCTCTTTCGATTTTCTAGTTTGGTGTTCTCTGTGCTTCCTGTACCTGGATGTCTGTTTCCCTCCTTAAGTTAGGAGAGTTTTCAGCTACTATTTCTTCAGATCGATTCTCTGCCCCTTGTCTCTCTCGTCTCCTTCTTGGACACCCATAATATGATTTCTAGTGCACTTGATTTTGTCCCAGAGGTCCTGTAGACTGTCTGCATTCTTTTTAGTTTTTTTTTATTTTATCTGTTCAGCTTGGGTGATTTCTTCTAGTCTTTTATGCAGCTTGCTGATCTGTTCTTCTGTATCATCTACTCTGCTATTGAGTCCCTCTAGTGAATGTTTCATTTCCATTATTGTATTCTTCAGTTTTGATTTGTTCTTTTTTTATATTTTCCAATTCTTTGTTGAAGTTCTAACTGTGTTTATCCATTCTCCCCTGAAGATCAGTGAGAATCCTTACGACTTTTTGTTTGAACTCCTTGTCAGTTAGATTGTTGATTTCTGTTTCATTTAGTTCTTTTTCTGGGGTTTTGTCATGTTCCCTTACTTGAAATGTATTCCTTTGCCTCCACATTTTGCATCTTTCTCTGTGCTTGTATCTATGTATTAGGTAGGTTCAGCTACATCTCCTGATCTTGGAGAGGTGGCCTTATGTAAGGGGTGCCTTCTGAGGCCCATCAGTGTGCTTCCCTCTTGTCACCAGTTCCAAATGTTCCAGGAGTGATCCCTGTGTGGGCTACGTGTGTCCTTGTGTTGAGTCAAGGTCACTCTTGCTGCAGGTGCCCAGTGTGGCTTGGCTGTTGCCCTGGCCAGCTGGTTGTAATGCTCAGCTGCATGTGGCTGCTTATGGACACTTCAGTCATTTTATCAGCCATGGGGAGCCCTGGCGCAGTTGGCTGCTAGGCCTAATAACACATTTCTGTTGCAGTTTTTCTGTTAAGTGAGCAGGCCCCCAACATGGCTGGCTGCTAGGCTCAGGGGCTTACAATTGCTGTAGGCTTCCAGCATGCAAGGCTCTTGTCAGCTCTCTCAGGATTGCAGTTGAGTGGGGCTGGCCCCAGGCAGGGGAGCACCCAATTGTTTCAGGCTTTGGAAGGTGGGATCAATCCCCTATGTGGGTGTTTGAGAAGCACAAGTCTTCTGCAGATGACAAGCCCCACTGCCCACATGGCCACACACACCCTCAACACATCCTGCCCCGTTCATGTGCCCGGACCCCCTGAAGCAGACCCAGTCACCCCACTGCAGAGGCCTCACACTCCACCAGCTCCTCATGCACACCTTGCCCCACAGAGGTGGACCCACTTGCCTGGCTACAGAGGATCCATGCACCAGCCTATGCTGGCCCACAAGTTGCCGGAGGGCTTACTCTTTAGTGGAGACACTCCCTAGGAAGGGCTGCCTGCCCTAGCTGAGCTGGATTAAATCAGTGCTCTAATGGATGGCACAGATTGTGGGCTAACAGGCCAGCTGAAGAACACCAATGGCATCTGCCAGCGTCTGTGTCAGCATGCCTGTACTAGGTCACTATGATGGCTGCTGCCAATCTCTCAGGCCCTGGAGAGGTCTCACTTCTCACCAAGATGCACCCAGAGCCTGTCAGGTGAGTCTCTTTTCACCAAAGGACTGTGCACCTTTCTTTCTGATGATGTTAGATTGCTTGCCAAAATAGGTGAATTTGTGCATGGGCCTTTAAGAGCTGGCTTTCTTTCCCCTTATGTCTCACAGCTTTTCTGGGAGTATTCCGCATTGCTGTTAGTAGCCACCAAAGCCAGATATTATGACACTTGTCTCAGTTGTGCTGAGTCCAAAAGATGTTTACAGCAGTAATTCTCCCCTGCTCAGGTCCCGCAGTCCTCCAGGGAAGGCTACATAACTTAGGATTGCTCCTGGCCAGTCATGAAGTGCAGTGGCTCGTGAAGGTAGCTTTTTTCTCTCCAGAAAGGAATTTCTGCCTCTTTCACCTTATTCAGGTCTGTCCCTTGTTGTGGGGGTTCTTTTTATCCAGTTTTCAGTTCTCTCTCAGGGGTAATTGTTCCAAGATTAGTTGTAAATTTGTTGTGTCCATGTGAGGAGGTGAGTTCATAATATGCCTACAGTGCCATCTTGACACCAAGCCCCCCAAATCTAGTCTTTACCTCATTATTTATCATCTTTTCAAAGGAGTAATTATTGCCAATTGAATCAACTTTAAACAAGGTAGACACTGTGTATGTTGGTTGCAAACCCTAGAAGAATGAATTTTTTCAATTCGACACATGTTAAAGGACCTACATGGCAATATACACAAATCTTTGTCTATAGACAGTCGTATAATAATAATTACAATGGCTAACATATATTAAAGGCCTACTGTGTGCCAGATAAAATTTTAAGCACTTTACAGGAATTGATCATTTATTGAATCTACAGACAAGGCTTGGTATGCATATAACTTTTAAAAATGAATTTATGTTTAATTAATTACAAGAGCATCTGCCTATATTTGTCTTCTTCAGGGATATATCCACAGCTTTAGTTCAGTGCCTAATATGCAATAAGCAGGGTGTTAATATCTGTTGAGTGAATGAATGATTATATTTTGCCTTGTGATGTATATTCTTTTTTTTTATACCAGATTTTCATTTTCTTTCCATTTTTTCTATAGTTATTTCTCCTTTCATGTTCTAATAGACTGTGGTGCTGCACTTGCTGTCCCCTAGGACTTTTCAAAAGGTGCTTTAGATTTGCAGCAGTGGGAATGGGGGCTGACAGAGTGGATGAGGTCAAGTGTGGTGTGTGCAGGTAGAGAGAGGGATTTTGATGACAACAGCTAAACACACCACTTATGACTCTGCTGTGTTTTGCTTCTTGTAAGCTTTCTGCACTGAAATGGCAAAGAATATGTCCAAGCTGCAAGTTCTTAACAATTACAGAGGTGAGTAAGAAATTCACAGGCCTAGAAGTAGAGTCTTCACCCTAGGCTCATTCTATTCTTGATCATCTGAACTAATGGAGGGGAGAAAAAGAATTAATAAGACAAATATATTTTATTGTGCCCCTGCTTGGATACCAACCTGCTCTATACGTGACCATGATTCTCATTTTGCTCAGTCCAGTTTCAAGATATAAACAGAGAGAGACTAAGTTGTAGTATGTAATCCACAGTGTTGTTGCTTCATTACAGATCGCTGTCTATAATTTTTTTCTAAGAAAAATTTCCGTCCTTCACAAGATGACTAAGCCGGTTACTCTTTCTGCCCTGAATGGAGTTACATCGAAATGGGGTTACTCATTGGTAATTATAGAAAACACATCTCAGTAATGCCAGATAATAATAAATGGATTAATGCAATGCTATCCAAACCTGAGTAATCACTGGGATCATGATGGAAACCTTAACAAACAAGCAAAAGTATGTACAGGCCCCAACTCCACAGATTCTCATTCAGGAACTCTGGGTCTGGGCCCAGCATGTGTATTTTTCAGTGCTCCCTAGTCAATTATGCTGCTGAACCAGGTTTAGGGATCACTGGACTAAACAAATCCTGGTTATTGAGGGCTGCAGAAGGATGAACTTTGTCTTATAACTCCATTTCTTTAGTGGAGTTTGAGTGGACTGAGATGCAATAGCCTCATGACAACTAGGATGTGTACTTCTGAAATAGTCTCTTAATCTACAGGGTTGTACAGATGTTAAGAACAGTAGACATTCAACCAGCAATAAAACTGTTAGGATATTTCCCATTAGGGTCAAAATGATTTGCTTACACCCTTTAATAGAAGAGTTATCTTATGGATGTTCCGTGGTCCAGCAGTGCTGGAAATGAAGGGGTAGCTTTAAGAGCTCTGTTCTATGACTACATCTATTATGAGCCTGTTTATCTACCTGTAAAATAATGACAGACTGCTGTGAGAATAATTGGAGATTTTGTATGTAAGAATATTCTGTAAATTGCAAAGCACTATGCAAAGCACAAATGCCAGGTGCTAAATAATGAATGAGAGGATGGACAAACTCCTCAAGTGGACCAAAAGAGGGAGAGATTCCCTCTGACAGGAAGGGATCAAGAATGGCTTCATGGATGAGGTGGTTCTAAAATTGGGCTTTGAGGATGGCAAGATTTTCAATGGGCAGAGTCAGTGGGGTGGGGCACCCAAGATGAAGAAAACCCACAGAAGCAACAAATGCAGTGTATGTTCGGGGAACCACAATGAATCTAGGGAAACTAGTTAGGAGGAATTTTAGGTGAAGATAACATGGAAAAGAAACATGCAAATGTTTTTCTGTCATTGATCTGAATAAAGAGGCCAGGCACTGCCATTTACTTCAGTAACTCTTGAAGACATCTGTAAAGGAATTATAGCACAGGGCAATAATTGACATTAATAATAATTAATGATAATGACCTCAGTTTATCAAGGAGAAGTTAAATAATTTGGGAAAGTGGGGAAGTGTGTTTCTGTTAGAAATATTTAATAGAGAGTTAAAATTAAATATGTTTTGGTGCTAGAAGAGTGTCCTTTAGTGATCTGAATAACTTAGTTATCTAGAAGAGCAATTCTTCTTTCCTTGTAATGATGGCTAAGTGAAGTATCATCAACAATTGTTTTTATTTTCTCCCAGAAAGTAATATAAGCCCTCAGGCAGACAAAGTGTTATAAAAACAAAGTATGGGGGCTGGCCAGGTAGTGTAGTGGTTAAGTTCGTGCTCTCCATTTTGGCGGTGTGGGATTATGGGTTTGGATCCTGGGCATGGACCTATGCACTGCTTATCAAGCCATGCTGTGGCAGGCATCCCACATATAAAGTAGAGGAAGATGGGCACAGATGTTAGCCCAGGGCCAATCTTCCTCAGCAAAAAGAGGAGGATTGGCAACAGATGTTAGTTCAGGGCTAATCTTCCTCACCAAAAATAAAAAAGAAAAGTATGCCTCTAATTTAAGATCCTCTGTCATTTCTTACTGTTGTCTAAAACACTGGCTTTTATTTGTACTCAGAGGGAGGCCATCCTCCCCTTTACTTCTAGGTCTGTCCTGGTACTTTTTCATAGCTCCTGGTACCACTCAACTACTATATGAGGGAAAAGATGCTAATTACCACTATTGTCCTGGGATCACTCACTGGGAGGCAGAATAGTATGAGCACTGGAGTCAGACTGCCCACACCTACTAGCTCTGTGGGCACCACTTTCTAGTCCTATAACCATGGGCACGTTACTTAATAACTCTCTGAATCGGTTTCCTCATTCATAAGATGGGGCCACCAATAGTACCTATCTCGTTGGGGTTGTGGGGATTGAATAAAATAATAGATGTAAAGCACTAGAACAATACCTAGAACACAGTAAGTGCTCAACTTATACTTCCCTTCAAAATATTTTTCTAAGATTCATCCATGTAGCTAAAGTTCAATCCTTTTCATTGCTATAATAATATTCCATTGTTGAAGGACATTTGGGTTATTTCTAGTTTTTGGCTGTTACAAACAAAAATGTGAAGTTTCTTGTTCACATCCCCTGTTACAAACCTGCAAAAGTTTCTTTAGTAATACAATTATAGGAGTGGTTGTTCCAGTTTTAATCCGTCATGAATATTTAGGAGTTCCAGTTGCTCTACATCCTTCTCAACACTTGGTATTGTCAGACTTATGCATTTTTGCCAGTCTGGAGGGTGGTTTTCCATTTTCCTAATTACCGATGAAGATGAGCATCTTTTCACACGTATATGGGCCATGTGTGTTTCCTTTGCTGTGACATCTTTTGCCCAACTGGCTTCTGGCTTCTTCTTAATGATTTGAAGGAATTCTTTATATATGCTAAATACTGCCTCCTCTATAAAGTCACCTAATCCATCAAGGATTCTTCCTCTTTATATATATCTTTACTCCTTGTGGAGAGGGCTACACATGGGTGGGTTGGAATCAAGTGCTATTTCCTTTTCTGCCAGGATATACTATGTCTAGCAGGACATAAGCTGCTAAGCTCCACGTGCTTGTTGTGGAGGTGCAAAATGTCCTGTCACACATACACAAGATATAAAAATGAATCCCAGGTCATGAAATTATGATAATTTCCCAATTTTTCAATAATAAACATGTATTATAATTATAATCAGAAATGCATGTTGTTGTTTTTAAAGAATTTTCACTCTTTGGGGCCGGCCTGGTGGTGCAAGCCGTTAAGTGCGTGCACTCCGCTGCGGCGGCCTGGGGTTCCCCGGTTCGGATCCCGGGCATGCACCAACGCACTGCTTGGCAAGCCATGCTGTGGCGGTGTCCCATATAAAGTGGAGGAAGATGGGCACAGATGTTAGCCCAGGGCCAGTCTTCCTCAGCAAAAAAAAAGAGGAGGATTCGCAGATGTTAGCTCAGGGCTGATCTCCTCACAAAAAAACAAAAAAGAATTTTCACTCTTTAAGCTCTCTGGCTTTCAGAGACATTTGATTTTAAAGCTGGGAGTAGTAAGACATTAAGGAAAATCCCATTCAGCAGGAAATAGTTGTTCACTATTCAGTTGTTCACTAAATAGTTGTTCCAGGATGAGATTACAAGGAGAACCCATCTGTGAACTGACAAATGCAACACAACAGGTGCAAAACCTGATAAAGGCAACTCCTTACAAGCTAAACTTGGTCTTCTCTTTACAGGAGACTGTAAACTGTACATTTGGATTTCCTTTGTACCCAGCACAGCTCTCAGAGATAGGTACTTAATTGAAGCTGCTATTGTTGACAATGG
This sequence comes from Ceratotherium simum simum, assembly GCF_057802395.1. NCBI lineage: Eukaryota > Metazoa > Chordata > Mammalia > Perissodactyla > Rhinocerotidae > Ceratotherium > Ceratotherium simum. Next base: position 23,790,878 of record NC_141914.1, on the reverse strand, counting down.
TGACAACACCCTTGGGGTAAACACTGGCATGGTGTTTTGTTCTCCTCTGGTTTAAAACCCACCTGCCTTCCATGGTTGCTTATGATAGTTTTTACAGTTTCTCAGTGGACCAGAGGGGAGAAATGAGAAAATGGGCTCAAAGCTAAATCTCCTGTCATCAGTCTGTTGGGACACAACCCGGAAAAGATGAGTGAGGCCCAAGGGTGGATCCAAAGGTTATTGACCTCCAGGAGCACATCATTGAGAATAATCATATCCTCTACCCTGGGAAAAAGGAAAATGACATGTTGTCTCAGCTTCAGAAAACCTCAAGGGTCTCTATCTCAGAGATTATCAGTCCAGGAAAGGCAAGTTTAGAGATTAAAGGAGCCTGGGCTGACGTTATTGAGGTGGTTATGAAGATTGAACCTATGCTGTGTGAAGTTCAAGAGGAAATGGCAAGAAAAAAGGAGCGAGACCTCTGGAGCTTGTCCGGTGAGTAACTTTCTACTAAGTTGGAAAGTCAGCTCTCCGAATTGTTCCTTCTTTTGTGTGTGAGTGTGCACGTGTGTGTGTGGGCAAGAGATAGAATGAACAGGAGAGAAAGCAAACTGCTCGTTCTGCGTTAGGCCATAAGCTTTTATAACCGTTTGGTGGCTCTCTTTCTACCAGCAGGGTTAATTATTAATAAATGAAAACACACACACACACATACACAGACATACGATTTGATTTACTTATGATGACATGGATCACCTAAGAGGCAATTACATGGATAGCCTCGGGTAACCCAAGCCCAGGCTATGGGGAAAAAATACATCCCTAATTCTGCAGATGGAGCATTTGTATGTAGACACATTCCACTTGATTAATTCATTTCTTTGAGTTTTATTGCATTTATTTGTTGCTGGCAGCATTAGGAAACCTAAAATTACTTACTTTGTTGGTACCATGAAGTACACTCAAGTATCACTGACTCAGTGGGGCAAAATCCATCAGGATGACTGGGAATTTGGGCCTGGAGAGATCCTTTTAACTTAGCCCTAGAGCTAACTAGGAAATTATACCACTGAAAACACCAACTTGGGAGACAGAGGCTTACTTCATTCATTTATTCAACTAATATATATTGCATCCATGATATGTGCCAGGCATTGTGCTAGGTGCTGGGGATACAGTGATAAGATGGGAATTGTTCCCACTCAAAATCTGATTGGGGGACACCGAGAAGTAAGCAGGTGAGTTATGGAAGAGGAGGGTACAAGTGATCTGGGAGCACCTAGGAGAGGCACCTGAGCCAGACTACGGAGGTCAGGGGAAAGCTTCTCAGAGCAGGCGTCATAGATGGAGAACTGAAGAATAAGTAGAAGTTAGTAAGGCAAAGAGAGAAACTTCCAAGAAGTAAGACCATAGCAGGGCCTGGGTTATGTAGGACTTTGTAAATCACATGAAAGATGTTCAGAGTTTTTCCTGAAACAAATGGGGAGCCTTGAAGAAGTTTAAGCAAAGATAAAGGTCAGGCTTGTATTTTAGAAAGATCACTGATAGGTGGAGAATGGATTTGGTACAAAAATTCAGATGCAGAATTTTAAAGGTCAACTTATTTTCACCATGTGTTTGTAAAAATAATACAGCTAGAAATGGTCAAAGTGAGTGGGAGTTTGCAACAAATGTTGTATCCACATTCCACAGAAAACCCAGTGTCAAAGAACATGGACAAAAATAATACACAAGAGTGACCCAACATTATGATTTCTACTTAGCTTTTGAAACGCAAAGGCTATGGGTATTTAAATTGACACTGATACTTCTCAAGAGAACAAGAGACAAAGAAACATTGATGCCATATAAAACTTGTGGCATTACTTTAAATTAACTGCATTCCTAAGGTGGACCCATTCTCCCAGCTATTGGCAATTTAGTCAAGTCCCTTGTTCTGCTGCAAGGTGGTATTTGATGACTAAGCAAATTTTTCCACAGCAGTGTTTTAGAAGTTCATACAGACTCACCCTCTCTTACAGATTAAGATCTTGGCGGACAAAATGGATAATTTTAAAGTGAGTTATTGCTACATGGAACATCAATTATCCATCAGAACAATAAGATTTAAATAATAGAAGTTAGGCATCTCCTCTCTTTCAATCCTTCCTGGTGAGCGCTTCTGACAGCAGGAGTTTGTGGCTCTGTGAGTCTCCAGTGCCCAGGCCAGTGTCTGGCATGTAGTGGGAGCCCAATAATATTTGCTGAACTCAAGTGAACTGACGCTAATACTATACTTTATAAATGTGAGCTATCACCCTCCAGATTAATTTACAGTCTCTTCCTTTGAAATTTCCTGGCTTTTATGGAGTTTTCTCCCTCCTGCTTTCCAGATTTATATCTTGTCCCTCTAGCGAGTTTCTCTGGATTTATCATCTGCTTTTTGTGGTTAAATTGAGCCCACTCAGTTAGATAATGTGCTGGGCATGAACTCATTTTGGTATACTTGGTCTTAAGTCAAACTGAAAATAAACTGAAATTTACTGAGCCTTTTTTGGGGTTTCCATTTGTCCATTTGTATATTTAGTCTAATCAGGAGCTCTTTTGGGCAATAACAGGTTGTCCCTTGAATTTAAAAAAGGAAGGAAAGAAGTTAAGGAAGGGAGGGAGGAAGGAAGAAATAAAGGAAAATAAGGAAGGAAGGGAGGAAAGGCATAACACCATAGACTGTTAGTCTCCAAATTCTGCTCTTCTAGTTTAGGTGGTATATGAGTGATACATGTACCAAATATTTTGCCTTGCCTTATGCAGAAAGCACTAGTGAAAGCCAGGTTTATAATGTTGGATCTGTACTTATTAGGTGTGTGATATTGGGCAAGTCACTTAACTTCTCTGAGTTTCGATTTATTTATTTGTAAAACTGTGTTAGTTATTTCAGTGCTGGTGTTGTAATGCTCAAATGAGGTAGAGATACGAAATCTTTTTGAAAACTTTGAAGTGTTAGATAAGTGTCATACTATTTTGCATCATTCCATAATGTCTTCTGATGCCTCTCTCTTTTTGTTGACGGGCATCCTGGTTTGAAATATAAACATTTCCTATGAGCAACACAATTATATATCATCATCACAGCACTGATGGGGGGAGTATATATTAATGCTTTTTTGTCTTTCATCCCCTCAGCCTCATAATCTGAATCCTCCGAGGACAAATTTATTAACCCCCTATTAATCCTATGACTTCTCATAGGATTGTAGCTCTCCTTGCATGTCCTGAACATGCGGGACATACAATTTAAACTGGCTAATCTTCTTCCTCCAAATATCTATAATTTATTTCATTAAACTTCTTTACAAACATTTTCCCTCTCACAGAGCGTTGAGACAAGGTGTTATGTTACTTAGTTTTAGGACAATGGACTGATCAGCAACCAAAAAACTGGGATGAAATGAAAGAAATCACATTTCGGAAATGCATAGTGGTTCCAACTCCAGAAATTCAGGATAAAAGAAACAGTTTGGAAACTGTGGTTTGCAGATTATAAAGGTATACTTCATTAAGGGAAAGATTTGACTCATCTTGCTGTCACTCGGCTCTGTAGCCAAAAGAAAAACTCACCTGCTGATGACTCTGAGCTGCTGCTCACTGACCTGGAATCCTAGGAATAAGACTGAATGGAGGGCAGGGATAGGCATGTACAAGAGGTATAGTTAGAATCAGGAGGTAGAGAGGCATATATCAATGTTCAGGAAAAAGCTACCTGGCTATCTTGAAGCAAAATGAAAGAAATAGAATAGATTTTATCACACTGTATTATAATTGTTTACCTATTTTTATCTCTCGCTAAACTACAAGCTTTAAGAGGCCAAAGACCGTGTCTACATTGTTGACCATTTCATTGCCAGTACCTGGCACATAGTGATTGCTCAGTGAATTCTGATTAAATGAATTTATCTAAGAAAGGACAGGGAACTTTGAAGAGATAGAAGTCAAACTAGGAGAGGGTTGGGGCCAGGAGAGACTCTTAATGCAACTTTATATGAAAAGCAAATGGCATGCACAGTAATATGCACATAAAAGCCTTTATTTTGAAGCAGAGTATCAGCCAATTTAAGTAGCAGTTTTCCAGTCTCTTTTTCATTTATTTCCTTGGGTTCTAGGTGGAGAAGATAGACAATGTGGTTCTCATGGCTGCCTTCCAAAGAAAGAAGAAAATGATGGAAGAGAAAAAGAACGGGGAACCTGTGAGCCAAGTTCTGCGACGTGGTTTGCAGAGTTGGCTTTCAAAGAATGTACTCCGTGCCCCACAGTAGGTGTCACCCCCCTTAATTGGGACTGCTGTATGTGGGAACTGGTGAGCAGACTTCAGCAGACAACTCACCACTGATAGTATTTGTTGCTGTGGTAAGGGGATCATTTGCAATCGGGATTTAGTAGTAGAGTCATTTGGAAAGGGTCATATTTTTTATTTTTCCTTCATAGATTTTGTTGCTGATGCATTTTATGCTGGTGATGTGTTGGCAGTAAGATCTACAGTTTACTTTTTTCTCCTTTCTGTGTTTATGTGTCTTATCTGCAGAGAGCACCCCTGAAGCTTGCTTTTTTCTTTCTTTTTTTGCTTATCTCAACAAAATTATTAACACTACCACACCATCCTCATCCCTTAATTAAAAGGGCATTTTCCTGAATTTAATAAAGTGGTCTTTGCTTTTCCATCCTCTTTGTTTCCTGTAGCCTGCTAGTGAATGGATTAGATGTCATCTGGCAGGTGAAGTGAATGACATCTTAAGGTCCTTCTCAGCTATGGGAGTTCTATGTGTAGCTTCCATGTCTCTTTTCAGCTCTACAAAAATATTGCCTACTTACTTGCTATAGTTTCCCCTTTAGATTTATCCAAAGGAGGCTAAGAAGTTTAGTAATCATCATGGAGGGTACCTAGCAATGCAGCTTGATTTTGCCTGGGGCATTAAATATGTGGCTCTTGATCTTCACCTTTCAAAATATGTAGCCTAATCCTTGCTGCGGAGCTAACTCCATCTCTTGATTTCTCCCTTTGCCCCAGGGAGAACATAAGCAACACCTGGAGTAAAAATTGAACATGGACAACTCCTGGGGGTAAAAATTGATAAAAGAATCCCCACCAAGATATCTTTGTGTATAACCAGGAAAGTGATGATCAGCATGGTCCTTTCATTGCCAGAGTCCTAAAAATTCACAACTTCCATTCACTCCTAAACCCGTTGTAACTGGCTTCTCTGCACTCCCCACCCTCCCAATTATTCTGCTTAAACTATTCTCACTAAGGTCATCACTATCCTCCTATTTTCCAAATCCAGTGAGTGCCCTGTTTTCAGTCCTGTGGCAGACACTGCTAATTGCTTACCTGACATCTGTACACATCTTTCTTCCCTAACATCTAAAACACACAACATCCTCCCAAGGAAGACAGTCCCAAAGTCTCAGCCTGTCTGAGCATCAGCCTCAAGTCTGGGCAGTCCTCTCTTAAAGCTTAAAGGCAAGATAATTGCCCTAACACACTCATTACATAATGATAGGAGAAGTGAAACCAGCAAACAGCCATTGATGATTAAGTAGCTAGGAACTAAAGTTTTCTTTCCTTTTTGTAATTACTAGTTATAGGTTTTAGCTGTTTACACACACATTTTTAACTGTGCTGTTTAGGCAATAAGTTATCTAAATTCTACTAGGTTCCTATAGATAACATCTCCCTGAAGCCTGGATCACCATGCTAGTAGGTGTTTGAGCTGTTTTTCAGGAATTAGAACCCCTTATCCACTTCAGGCCGGTTGAGACCACCAACCCATCAACTGGGCCCATCAAGATATCCTTGTCCTTTTGATATCAAGAGGCTAAAATCTCCACCCTCTGGTCATGCTAACACCACCATTTTGTGAACATTGCATCCTATGATGAGGCATGAAGTCTGACTATGCTTGTGCAGATCATCCATTACGTCACCTCTCCTCATCTCCAATCATCTATCTCTACATTTCAGACCACCTTGCTGCCTACCCCATAAATATCCTTGAGTCCCCATTATTGGAGAGGCATATTTGAGACTTGTTCTCCTGTTTTCCTCACTTGGCTGCCTGTGATTAAACCCTCTATCTGCTGCAGTCTCTTCATCTTGGTGTTTGGCTTTCCAGGCGACAGGCAAAAACGAACCTTGTTCAGTAACAATTTGGCGAGCCAGCCAGGAAGTAAGTCCAGATGGACCTTTTTGCCTGAGACTTGTCCACTCTTTGCCAGTATGGAGAACCTGTGGATGAGTCTAGCAGCTGCCAGGAGCATTTCTCTGGGGACTGTTCTGGGATTCTTTTCCTGGCTTGGCACTGCTGACTCCTTGGTGCATATTTTCACTTTGCGGTAGAGAGATGATTTCTGGGTTTGGAAGATGTATTTTGGTGAGTAAACTTTGGTACAAGTGACCAGATTCTTATTTCTTCTTCCTTCCGGTTTGACTTCCAAAAACGAAGCCTTGATTTGGCGGGGGACATCCTCTGTGGTTTCCGAAAAAGGAAGCCATGGTCTGGCCTTCATTGTGAGGGTCTTGATTTCAGGGACGCTCAATATTAAGGAAGAACTAGGGGATCCACTCTCAGAAGTTCTCTTGGGTTGGTTTGGCAGGGAATTCCCTCAAGACTTCCAAAAAGGGAGCCTTGGTTTGGCCTTCATTGTGAGGATCTTGGTTTCGGGACGCTCGAAATTCTTGAGATCTGATTCTAGCTGCAGCATAAGTGAACTTTGACCGGCTGTGTCTAAATTCTGAAACAATGGAAAGTGCTAATTAGATGCCCATTTGTATCCCTTTGGGCTGCATTTTCCCAAACTGGGTGACTTTTAGCTATGAGCCCATGAAACAGGAAAAGGTGATGTTCTTTTATAACACCGCATGGCCCCAATCAGAGAACCCTTGTAATGACTAGTCTTAAGAACCTAATCAAATTTGGAGTCTCAGCTTCCTCTCGTGATCTTACAAATGCTAATGAAATCTCCACACCCCACCCCCACCCCCATGAGCTCCCCTCTGGGCTCTGGATTTGGAGAGTCCATGCTCCACCTCTGGGAGCTCTCCTCTGGTTTTTGGGCACCTAGAGTGATTCCAGATTGGCCCCTGGATCAGTCATTTTACTGACAATCTGGAACCCTGTTTTGTCTCCTGTGAAGAACCTGTTGAGTATTTTAGGCACCTACTGAGTCAGTTATGGGGACAAGATATCTGTAATTTTTTCTGTAACCTGTCCTGCCCAGGAACTGTTGTCTTATCTTGATAACACTTGGGAAGAGGCCATGAGGGCGAGGCCTGATCACCTCTTTCTCTCCTTTGCCTGTCACATTTGTCATCTCCTTTGTTGTCACTGAGTCAAGGTTAAGTTCAGGCTGGGCCTGAGCAGAACCTGGACCTTCTGTAAAAATTGAAAACTTAAATAAGTTTTCTGTCAGAGCTGGCCCAGTGGCGTAGTGGTTAAGTTCATGATCTACTTTTGTGGCCCAGGGTTTGTGGGTTTGGATCCCAGGCATGGACCTATGTACCACTTACCAAGCCATGCTTTGGCAGGTGTCCCACAAAAAATGGAGGAAGATGGGCAGAGATGTTAGCCCAGGGCCAATATTCCTCAGCAAAAAGAGGCGGATTGGCAATGGAAGTTAGCTCAGGGCTGGTCTTTCTCATAAAAAACAAACAAACAAACAAAAGTTTCTGCTAGGGACTTAACTCAACCCTGGCGTTGGGACTCCCGGCCTGCAGCCCACTCCAGGCGTTTGCCTCTTGCCTCTCTGGCTTGCCTGGTGCTGGCTCAGGGACTGAGTGCCTGGGCTGAGTGGGACTTGACTAAATCTTATAGCTATATTGACACCCACAGTAGGACTCTGCACTTTCTCCGGCCTGCTCTCAGTTGGACACTGGCTTTACTGCCATGGGGAATGCCCCAGGCATGTCCAGACACTCACCTCTCCATTGTATTTTAACTAATTGGAAACACTTTCTATTGGATGGGTTATGTCCCAGAAACTCCATCTTGGAGAAAACTTGAGCAGTTTCTCTGTGCCTTTATGATGTAGTTGGACAGGTAGATCAACCTACAATGTCATTGAAGTTACAAGCCAATTTCTGAGAAATCAAGAGCAATTGTACTTAAAAAAAAATCCTTGGAAGACTGAAAATGCAACCCTAGAGGCAGTTCAGATTCCACCCTGTTTCTTTATCTCAAAAAGGATTATCACCTCGCCTCTCTGGGAACTGTTATCTTGCCCATCATTAATTCCTAGGACTGAAGAAAAAAAAGTAAAAAGGCCAGAAAAATGGCCATGAGAGCACCCTTGCCAAAAATCTAGCATCTTGAGTGTTTTCTCCACAAATATTAGTAAAAAAGGCTTAAAACAAAATTTGGATTCATAACTAGTGTGTTACTGTACCTGATTCATGGCAGTAATTTTAAAACAATAGATATGGAGACTCTGTGTATGTGTGTCTATATGTATGTTATATATGTGTGATATTTTACCTCCAGATGGTATAATTTCTAAAAATCCCTATTCAATTGGTTAAAAGTCAGTGCTTATAGAAATTGTTTCTACATGTAATAGAAACTAACCCAAATGTCATTCAATTTAACATGATAAACTTACTCTTTGGTAACTGAAAGCTTATTTAAGTTTGTTGGTTTGATTAAAATGAACATGTCCTCAGAGTTATCAGCATTGGATATGATGCAGACATGCAGCCTTTATTCTACATTTATTGGTCCAATAAGCTGATGTTATCTTTATTACAAAACTGGTTAACAAAAATAATAATTTATAATAATAGCTGATTTTTTCTAATGTCTCATGAAGTCTTATAGACAATCTAAATAATTATTGGGAGCAAGTAACTAAATAGATATGAAAAAGATGAGTGCTGGGTGAACTTTTAACAATAATTGTGTGTTATGGAGTATGTACTTCCAAAATAACTTCCAAAATCTCTTTGGTAACTTGAAATTGAAATTTTGCTAGGTTAAATTAAATTAAATGATAAAAACTCATTGAGTATTTAGATCATTTTCAAATAAGATAAGATATTAGGCATTGCTATATATAAATGCGTCTACTTTTGGCTTATTACAGAAAAACTATAAGGTGTTTTGGGTCTATTGGTAAACACGTCTTGTGTTTTATTAAGATTGTACTATAGCGGCCAGCCCAGTGGCATAGTGGTTAAGTTCACATGTTCTGCTTCAGTGGCCCAGGGTACACCAGTTTGGCTCTTGGGTGTGGACCTACTCACTGCTCATCAAACCATGCTGAGGTGGCTTCCCACATAGAAGAGCTGCAACTCTACAACTATGATACACAACTATGTACTTGGCTTTGGGGAGAAAAAAAAGAAAAAGAGGAAGATTGGCAACAGATGCTAGTGCAGGGCCAATCTTCCTCAAAAACCAAACAAAAAAACAAAGCAACAAAAAAAGATTGTACTATAAAGTAACATGTTTCCAGAAATTGTGAAAAGTGTTTGTAGGTTCATCAAGCCATGGAATGCTAAGGTAAAAGAAAGTTTATAATTGCTTTCTTCTTATTTTTTACTTAAAAATTAAGGTTTCTAAGGTTTAAAAGTTCTAATATGTGATTAAAGCTACTAAAAATTAAGGAAAATATGTATTCAAGGAAAGATGTATGTTTTCAGTAAACAATGTATAAAGAATGGAAATATTGTTTTGTTAAGAAATAAATTTGTCCTAAAGTACTAGAAGGTAAGAAAGGAAGGCTTGGGGCAAATTCTGAATGTAAAAAGTAAGTGATAGAAAGTTTGTGAAAGTAAAATCCTGAGGAGTTTTATGCATGGTCAAGTTGGCTAAGATTAAACTAAATCCAATTAAGTAAATGAGTTTTAATGTCAAAAGTAAGCTGATGCAAAATTAAAATTTGGTCTTCTTTCTCTTAAAAGGATAATTTTCTTGAACTTGATAAAGAGATTATAAAAGGTTTTTCTTTATCTTTGAGTAAGTCTACCTAAAAGACAAAAAAAACTATGTTAAAATAATTACCTGTGTTCAAAAGACTGAGGTCTCTCTATTAAGATTTTTTTGACTGTTTCAACCCTCTGTTTGCCCTTGACTGTTTCTGTTGTCACTTTGATTGAATGGATAACTGAGCATTGTTTCACAGTGAGCATTGTTTCCTACTTGATCAAGTGTTTTAAAACCTTTTGATATTTTTGACAATCTTCCCCTGTAAAAACTATTCCAATCCTGAAAGAAGTCTTCCCTTTGACTTGGAAGAAGAAAAATAAATGTTTTTTCCTTTGAGAATTTTCAGAGGGCCCCTGGGACTTCTCAAAGAAATTTGCTCTCTTACTACAAGGAGGAAGATACTAAACTTATTAGGCTTATTTCATATGTTAAATTACATGGGAATCATTGTCCAATAAATGATGATAAAATTTCTTAGGTGTTATTATGTGGGTAAATGTTATTGATGTAAGTGTTTTAAAAATTATATAACATTCCTAGAATTCTGATCTGTCCTGATTATCAGTCATAATTTTAGCTATTATCTTAAAGTGTTGTATGTCACAGAAATTCACCAAGTTTCTTTGTCAATTTCCATTTTGGGGCCTTGCCATTTACAGACAACTATTGTTTTACTCTGATGCTTTTGCAAAATATGTTTCATCTTCAGAGGGATTCTTGAAAAGGACTGTGATACTTTAGAATGCAGGCTTCTGATAAACTTTCCGATTATAAAACTGAACTGGGTAATAAATTACAGAACTCTACCAGAGAAACTGATGACCTCATGAAACTGCTAACAGAAGATTAAGATCAAGAATTGATTACACAGGACTGAGTGAATGGATAAGGATGATTATAATTTTTATGATGTTTGTTTGAAGTATTGCCAGGGTTTTTTACTGTTTTTTTTTTTTTAAGATTTAGAGAAATATTTTTCTCTTTTCCTTAAACTAACTATGACTTATAGCAATTTGGTAAAATTATACCTTCATAAGCAGAATTGAAACATTTATTGTTTCTCCCTACCGATCCCTCCAGAATTCAGAAACTCTTAGTGAGTATTGTTATTTTCATGGCTGTGTAGTTATCTGCTTAAGTTCAACAAGAATCTGTTCTCCTTATAACAGGACACAATTGGAAACATTGGTTATATTACAATGGCTTTGACTGGAACATCATATTTGAGAGAAACATACAGACACAGATATGACAAGACAGCTTTTGTGGAATAAAGTTTGACTTTCTGGAATAAAGCCACTTGGAAATATTGGCCTGATACCTTGTTTACAGAGTTCCAAGCAATTTTAACTGGGTGAGTAAGGAAGGTCACTTCTCTGGCAGCTGCAAGGAACCTAGAAATATTTGGGGGGACCTCAAGAAGAGAGTAATCCAGGAAAATCTGTGGGTATTGCATGCGAAATCTGATGACAAGTCCTTGGTGTGGCTTTCCTGGCCTTGAGAGGCCTTTAAAGTTCAATCTGAGATTCCTTATAAAAAGTTCCAGCAAAGTAGGTTCAAAAGAGCCTGTATGATCAATGGCTATTCTTGCTGCATTTATATAAATAATTGAATCAAGTTTTATCAAAACTAGACTTATTTTGAAAACCAGTTAGTCTTAATTTGACTATCTTTTACAAAAAATGGGGTGATTTTAGAGAGAAAAATTATGTTGCAATAGAAACCGTAGTACACATTCATGTATATTAGATTCTAGTTCTGTTAATTGTCTTTGAGGTTTTTGTTTTATATCTGTTAACTGGACTGGATCCTGAATTCTTCTAGTCTCCTGAAATATCTGGCTGAAAATCTCCAAACTAACATTTTCAATTTTTTCCATCATTTTCATTTGGCATCACTGAGAACTGAACCTGCCCTTTTTCCTGAAGCTTTACAAACTGAAGATGGAGGACTTGATATAAACTTAAGAGATTCATGTCTGTTGCTGCATAAGCCACTTAGAAAGATACCTGGAATGCCTGATGACATCATCAGAGACATTTCAAACTGCAAAAGATGCTTCAACTCTGACATCTAGAGATCTTCTTGACTGGCTGCCCCTTGGGCTCAGGAATTGGTTTATAACTTGCTCCAAGCATTAACCTTCTTTTTCTTTACGTTTCTCTAGAAATGCTTCTTATTGAATACCTGGTTACTTGCTTACATAATAGAGGCATAACTTTGGGAGCCCACCTGCATCACCACCTTACTAAGAGGCTTGTTCAATGAGATGGAGTGACCTATGCCTCTTATCAGCAGATATCACCAGAGGTACCTGGTCCAGATTGGTTTTCAGGACTGTTTTCTTGGATTCCCCAGGGATGGTCTATTTTTCAGAGACTGTTAACATTTGGGTTGTCTATACTTTTTATCCTTCTGGTCAGATATTTGATTATAAAACGTGCCTTTAGATATTGTTCCAAAACTGTTGAGCAAGGTACAAAATTCTAATAATGCAAAATTTCAACCTAAAGCCAGGAACAAGAGAATATCTCCAATGAGTGCTAAACAAGTTCATTCCTCTAAGCCAGATCTATTCCCCAATTCAGCAGCAAGTAGCTAGATCGTTGTCACCCTGAATCCCTCAAGAATGAGGAATGTCCAAAGAACAGGGGGGATTAAAACTGGCAAACACTTCATCATTGATGATTAGGTAGCTAGGAAATAAAGTTTTTTTTCCTTTTTGCAATTACTTTTAGCTGTTTACCCACCCATTTTTAACTGTGCTCTTTAGGCAATAAGTTATCTGACTTTCACTAGGTTTCTATAGATAACATCTCCCTGGAGCCTGGATCACCATGGTAATGGGTGTTTGAGCTGTTTTTCAGGAATTAGAACCCCTTGTCCACTTTGGGCCGGTTGAGACCACCAAGCCACTAACTGGGCCCATCAAGATGTCCTTGACCTTTTGACATCAAGAGGCTAAAAACTCCACCCTCGGGTCATGCTAATGCCACCATTGCGTGAACATGCAACCTATATAGAGGCGGGAAGTCTGACTACGCTTGTGCAGATCATCAGTTACCTCACTTCTCCTCATCTCCAATCATCGATCTCCACATTTCAGACCACTTTGCCCACTACCCCGTAAATATCCCCGAGTCCCCATTATATATATGGGAGGTAGATTTGAGACTTGTTCTCCCGTTTTCCTCACTTGGTTGATTTGTGATTAAACCCTCTCTCTCTCTGCTGCAATATCATCATCTTGGTGTTGGGCTTTCTGGGCGATGGGTGAAAATGAACCTGGTTTGGTAACAGAAGAAGCAGGAAAACTGCAATAAGAACTCTTGGTTCAAAAGGAGAGAAGGAAATCACACAAGTCACTGGTCCTTACCACTAGTCACATGCTGCTGGACAGGAATAGTGAGGATTCTCGATTCTGGGAGTGGAGTAAGACCCTTGTTTTGCACTCTGGGAAAAATCTTCCTTATGTATTGCTCCCCTTGGTCATTTCTAGGCCCACTGGGGACCAGCAGTCCGTGGATTGCCTCAGGGGCTAGAATGCTCTCAGGCTACTGACAGCCAGGCTTGTGGTTTCTTCACCAATACAGTTCCTTTAAAATCTCAACTCCAGTCAAGTTTGTGTCTTTATAACCCAGCCAAAGATCTTGTCTCCATCTAGTCTTTAAGCCTCAAGGTTCTGGTCTTTTACCTAGTGGCCTCTGTGCTCTGCCAATCTCTGTAGCCCTTAGCTTAAGAGCCACTGCCTTGAGGCAATTCAGACAATAGACTCAGTGGGGAGACACTACCCATAATGTGACTTGTGCCAACAAGTCTGGTGAGAACGCTTAGCTGAAGGTGCTTGAGAAACCCAGGGGACATCAATTTTATCACCACTGAGGCTGTTTGGCAATTCATTTTTTTAGCTAGTTTTCATTTGGAGTACAAAGGCTCTTGGCTTTTTCACCCCTGCAGGGTTCCAAATAATGGGACTCTCAGTCAATTTAGATGGCCAGCCTCAGGAAGGGGGGGTTTCTATTAACAAAGCTTATTATTTTTCTCTATCTTTGCTTGCATTCCAGCCAGTTCTATTCTGAGTTCATCTCTTGCTTGTAGGACTGACTGAATGCGGCAAGAAGGAGCGTACATTCCTGCAGTTTCTTTATTGGGTTCATTCATTCATTCCACAAGTATTTATTGAGCACATTCCATGAGTCAGGCCCTGTGCTAGGTGGGACAGATACAATAGCAAACCAAACACAGAGTTCCTGCCCTTATAATTTATAATCTATGAGTCCATCTGTTGCCCATTCTTTAAATGTTGGTGTTTCCTGGAGTTCTGAAGGAAACCTTCTCTCTTTTTCCTCTACAATATCCCCCTAGGTGACCGCACCTATTCTCTTGGCCTCAACTCCTACCTCTGTGATGATGACTTACAAATTTGTAGCTCTGACCCCCTACCTCTCTCCTGACATGCAGGTCCATATTTCCAACTATATTTTGGATATCTCTACCTAGATGTCCACAGCCACCTCAAACTGAACTCTTTTCTTTGCCATACCTTTCCCTGAGAAATATGCTCTTTTTTTCCGATACTCTCTAACCTGGCTAATACCACCACCATCTATCTACCAGGTCTCCTACGCTGGAAACTTTATCCTCCTCCATCCTTTCCTTTCTCTCACTTTTATGGCCAGAGAGTCATGCAGTCCTAGTGATTTGCTCTCAATAAAGTTCTCAGCCCAGCCTCCCCTCTCTATTCCTACTGCCTTTGTTCATGGTCGGCTAGGCCTAGATGATTACTAGGTCCTCTCCGTGCCTCAAAACCACCCCTATCTAATCTATCCTTTACTCTGCTTTAAGAATTATCATGATAAAAAATTACATGCCTGTTTAACATGTGCATTCCTAATTGCCTACAAGGTAAAAACCCAGACTCCTTAGCAGAGCATATAAGGCCCTAGCCCCACATTATTTCACCAGCCTCATCATTCATTATGTTCCTCAACACTCTAGCCACGAACCTCTTAGAGTTTCCTAAATACTGAATGCTGTATGCTTTCATGCCTCTGTGCCTTTGCAGGTGGAATGCCTTCCCTCCTCATCCTTTTTAGCCCTGCAGACTCCTATTCCTTCTTCAAGACATGGCTCGAATGGCGTCTCCTGGTTGACACAGGAGCTCCTGTGAGTTGCTTCTCCCTCGTGCTCCTGCACGTCCTCCATTCCTTTGTACATCTATAACTCTAACAATAACGAAAATATACAGTCCCACAAAACTCACTTGTGGGACCTGTGTTCTTTATGGCTCTCTAACTGAACTTTACCTAGCTTTCATGCTCCCGTTTCCCTGGATGTGAAAAACTCCATCTTGACAGTTCAAGATAAGCTCAGTCATTTTCTCTAAGTCCCTTCGGTGTTTAAACTGAGTTCCTGCCAGGTTTTGCCCCTTCTTCTCCTCTTCTCTCTGAGTCCTCTCAGTGATGGGATAGGCATTGTGGGGAGGGTGCTCTGGTTCATGGCCCCCATATGTCCTCTGCCCCACAGTGTGCTCAGCTAGATAAACCACTCTGGGCTTTGGTTATTAGCACCCTCTTGCGCTTAAATTTCCGGTGCCCTTTGCTCTTAGGTAGTGTCTACACAGGGCACCCTGTTTTTCATGCTGAGGGAATTCCTTTCTGGGCCACGTCTGTATCTGTTTTACAGCGCAGGCAATTTTTGAGTGTGTACATCCTCCAAGCTGAAATGTGGGGTCTCGTGTGGCAGTCCTCACCTCTTCTGCACATCCCCCCAGCCATTGCTACTTTCCACTCAGGTGCCAGGCTGGATGAGGGGCTGCACCCAGCAGAGCCAGGCAATGGCTCCTTCTACTCTGGAAGTCCCCCAGTTTTTGTAAGATTTCTATTGTTCTGATCTATCTTGACTCCTAGGGCTGTCTTGAGGGAGTGCGGCAGTGAAGTGAGCCCCTTCTCAGAATCTCCAAGAGTTCTAGTCATGTCCTCTCTGATCCTTCTCTTCCCACCAGGTGGAAAGAAGAACTTTTATTTATCTTGAGTGAGAAAATTAGAATAGCTTGTATTCTTCTCTCCTGTGTTATATATGATATAAACTCCATGCTCTGAATTCTTCAGGCTTTTAGGCTTTTGGTTCAAAAAATCCTTTTCCTCTCTCAGGAAACCTAACACTGAAAACCATACTGTTAAGACCATATTCTCTGCTTTGACTAAAAATAATTATATATGATATAAATATCATATACATGTATATTCAATTGTCTTTGTTCTAAGCTTTATCTTTTTTTCCCCTGAGGTGATAAGTAGGAAGAACTCAATGGGTGGAGGAACAAAGAGGAAGAAGAAACTCCTAGGAAAGAAATCTTTGATATTTAATCTCAAAATATTTCCTTGCCACATAAAATTGTACTATATTTTATCTGTTTAAATGTGGGGAATTCCCTTTGTGAACTTTTGAGAATAGAGATCATGTCTTAGTCATTTTTGAAGCTCTAGAGCTGTACTGTCCAATATGGTAGCCACTAGCCACAGGTGGCTATTAAGCACTTGAAATGTGGTTAATCTGAACTGGGATGTGCTGTAAGCATAAAATATACACTGGATTTTAAAGACCACTACCAAAGAAAAGAGTGTAAAATATCTCCTTAATTTTTTGTATTGATTACATGCTGAAATGATAACATTTTGGATTAATAGGTTAAATAAAAATATTATTTAACTAATTTCACCTGTTTCTTTCTACCTTTTCTAATGAGGCTCCTAGAAAATTTAAAATTACATACGTGATTCACATTGCATTTCCATTGTTCAGTGCCGCTCTAGAGCCTGAAACAGTGTTTGGTTAAGTCCTAAGTAAATGTAAAGAAAGAGGGAAGAAGGGAGGAAGGAAGGGAGGAAAAGAAGAAAGGAAGGGAGGTATATTTAAACATAGGCTGTTATTATGTTGATGAGATCTGTGATAATTTGTCTCAAGGAAACAAATTTGGGTGTCTTTGCTACAGACACAGGGACTTGAGACCACGAGGTGGTGTTTATTTAGAGGACTAGAGAGAAAATACATATTAGTACCCAAATAGGCAATATGACTCAGCAGATCATAATAATCTTTTAATTTTTTTTTCTTTTATCAGACCCTAAATATAGAGCTGGCTTATACTTCACCAAGAACCTCAAAAACATAGCATCCCAGTTCAAGAAAATGTCTGCTACGTATAAGCTAATCTGTGTGTTTGAGGCTGAAGTACTCACACGCTCCTTCTGTGAGGGTCATCAGTTAAATATTCTTCCCCCACCATTGAGTTCTGGCAACATAGATAGCCATGACAGTGTGGTTCACAATGTCTTCAGCCCTGAAATCTTTGTTATTTTTAGTGGCACCCAGGCTATGCCTCAGTACCTGTGGACTTGCACCGAGGATGATGTACAGCCACAGGATTACTCATTCGGACAAATGATGCAGTCTAAACAGCAGTTTTGGAGAGGATCAAGTGGCAGCCTTGTTGACTAACTCCCACATCATTTTAACAACTGGCATTGCCTTGCTTTGGGGAAACTAACTAAATAATGATCATCAATGACTCAAAAAGTGGTTTGAATATGTCAAATGGTTGTCTGTGTAGACTGATTGGGTTACTGGGTTATTAAAGCCACATCCTAGTATCTTGGTACCTTCATTTTGTCTTCATCTCTTGGGCTTGGGGTGGGTAGGTACCAACTAAAACACTCTCAAAAAAATTCCTTCTCCTTCAGATTTCCCTTTCATCTCCTTTACTACAGGTAACAGTAAAGATGTTTTACATGTAATGAAGAGATTTTTCTACTATATAATCCAAGCCTTCTATTTTTTAAAATGATAGTGTAACATATTAGGACAGCAGGATGATTTTAGATGTTCCAGAGAATCTTATACAGTGCTTTAGGTATCGGAATGTCACCATTATCTGAGTAACTGGTTTTGAAGAATTACATGCAAAATGAAATTATTTGAAGTGGAAGGACATCAAAGGCCTGATATTCTACTGATATCCTGTTTGGATTCAGCCATATCAAGCAGTGCCACTCAAGCACCATGAAGCCCAATAATTAATTCACCAACTATTTCCTGATCACCAGTTGTGTTCAGTCACTTTCTGTGTGCTGGGGATAAGATGCTGAATGAGACAAATGTCTTCATAAAGCTTTCAGGCTGAATAGTCAGAAAGACAGCAATGGACAACTTAACAAGTGTGATTGGGTATAACAAAAGAGGAATTACAGATTCTCTGAAAAAATTTGTGGAAGAGGGGGATAAATTAATCAGGGGTTTGGAGGAAGGCCTTCTAAAGAAAGCGAAATTTAAGCTGAGACCTGAAGAATTTGTAAGAGTTAGGTGAATAAGAGATGCAGCAAATTGGGAGCAGAGACAGAAGAGTATTTTATGCAGAGAGAATAGCTCTTACAAAGGCTGAACCCGCTGTGACTGTGCCCAAATTTGACTTCGGAGTTCTGCAATGTAGAAGCCAGCAAATCTCATCAAGCATCTCTTGCCTATTCTGAAATTCATATTTCTCTAGACTTCCAAACTTTCCTGACCCTCATATCTTTAACCTCTTGCACAGAACACTCTCTCCTCCTCATCTTACTGTAACCTGAATTCTTCCTCTTGAAAGAAGCATGCTTATTGTCTCATATAGTATTTTCCTTGGATATGTGCAACAGGAGCCCTGCCTTGGACCTCTATTTGAGAGGGCCCCACTCTAGCCTTCTTCCAGCTGTGCCCATCTGCACAAGGTGAGAATCCACAGGGTCAAGAGCATTTATCCATTTGGAGCCCACACACCTCACTCTGAAACCACCCACTAGGTACCTGGAAACCCCAAATTTCCTGCCTACACAGCTCCAAGTCTATTTCCAGGGCCTGATTGGGCCTCTTTCTTGGGTCTCTCCTCCTAAGGGTGGACTGTGCCATAGTCTGCATCAAGAAACAGCCAAGGGGTGACCATTTGCAGGGATGGGACTTCAACATGAGGGCTGAGGTGTTCACAAGCCTATGCATGAGGCCTGTGGTACAGAGCTGAGGGTGAGAGTCCAGATTTGCAAGATCTAGCATATGTTTAATAGGGATTTCAAAAAAGAATGGAGAGAGGCAATGTTCACAAGGATAAGAAAAGAAAAAACTCATACCAAGAAACATCATAGTGAAACAGTAGACCACCAAAGAGGTGATCTTAAAAGTAGCCAGAGAGAAAAGCCAAATCATCTATGAAGGAATGACAATTAGACTGACAGCATACTTCTTGTGGTAGGCAGAATGATGTGTTCCCCCTTCCCATTGCAAAGATGTCCACACTTTAATCTCCTGAACCTGTGAATATATCACCTTACATGGCAAAAGGAATTTTGCAGATGTGATTAATGTTACCCTTCAGATGGGAAGATAAGCGAGGATTATCCCGATGGACTCAATCTAATTATATAAGTCTTTCAAAGTAGAGAACATTTCTAGCTGCTTTAAAAAGATGGCAGCATGAGAAGGATTTGATGCTCTGTGCTGGTTCTGAGATGTAGAAGGTTATTTGTAAGGACTAGAGAGAAGCTTCTAGCAGCTAAGGGTGGCTCCCAGCTGACAGCCAGCAGGGAAACTGAGATCTCAATCCTTTAACTTCCTGGAACTTAATTCTGCCAACACCTGAGTGAGCAAGGAAATAGATTTAAAATCTTCCAGAATGGATTGAAGCAAGCCTGCTAACACTTTGATTTTAGCCCCATGAGACCTATACCTGAATTTTGAACTTTAGAACCATGAGACAATAAATTTGTGCTCTTTTAAGTCATTAAAGTTGTGGTAATTTGTTATGGAAGTAATAGAAAACAAATACACTTTTCACCAACAACAATGGAAGCCTGAAGACATTAGTATAATATTTTCAAAGGGCTAAGTGAAATTAACTGTTAACCTAGAATTCTATGATAAGCTGAACTTTCATTTTGCCCTGATTTTGAATAAAGATACTCTCAGACCACCAAAAACTGAATTTATCAACAATAGACTCTCACTTAAGAAACTTAACGATATGCTTCAGGAAGGAGAGAAAAAACAAAGAAAAATCTAAGCTGCAAGAAGGCATGATGAGCAAAGAAATGGTAAATATTGATACGTATGAACAATCATTGTCTCTATGAAACAACAGTAATAGGAATGTCTAACTTGGGGAATAAAATAAGACAAATAAAATATTGAAAAATGAACCATGTAAAATGGTGGAGCGATGACTACAGTTAAAGGGATTGTGTCCTTGTGTTGTTCAAGAGGAGATTAGCGTTACTAAGTTGACTATACAGATTAAAATTTAAGGAGAGCCACTAAAAGAAGAGAAATAAAGTATCTAACTTCTAAATAGTAGACCAAAAAGTGGAATTAAGAAAATCCAGAGCCCTGGATTTTCTTGACACAGGCCTGACACAGCCAGTCCTGTGTTGTAGTAGTTAAGTTCGATGTGCTCTGCTTCGGCAGCTTGGGGTACGTGGGTTTGGATCCCACGCGTGGACCTACACCACTTGTCAGGCATGCTGTGGTGGCAACCCATATACAAAATAGAGGAAGACTGGCATGGATGTTAGCTCAGGGCTAATCTTCTTCAAGCAAAAAAAAAAAAAAAAAGAGGAAGATTGGCGACAGATGTTAGCTAGGGGCGAATCTTTCTCACTAAAAAAAAGAAACAAAGAAAACCCAGGGTCCGGCCTGGTGGTCTAGTTGTTAAGTTCAGTGCGCTCTGCTTCAGTGGCGTGAGTTCAGTTCCCAGGCATGGACCTACACCACTCATCGATGGCCATGCTGTGGCAGTGACCCATATACAAAATAGAGGAAGATTGTCACAGAGGTTAGCTCAGGGCAAATCTTCCTCAAGCAAAATGAGGAAGATTGGCAACAGACGTTAGCTTAGGGCAAATCTTCCTCAGCAAAAACAAGAAAGAAAATCCCAAAAAGGCTGGCAAAGCAGAGAAGGGGGAAAAAAGAAGCAGGAGGGAAAAAAAGTGAGAGAAATAGTACAAAATGGTAGAAAATTTTCCAAATATATAAGTGATCTTAATATGTGTAATTTGGACTAAATTTGCTAGTTAAGTTACAAAGTTACAGATTGGATTTTAAAAATCCAACTACATACTGTTTATAGGAGATATAAGAAAATCATTAAAATTACAGAATGATTGAAAATAAAAAGAAAAAATGTAATTAGCAAACACTACCCAAAAGAAAGCTGGTATAGCTGTATTAATAATGACAACATAGATCTTAAGTGAAAGAATGTTATTAGGGATAAAGAAGACTATTTGATAATAACAAAATGTTCAATTAACCAGGAATAGATAGGATGATAAACCTGTATGGATTTAATAACGTATCCTCAAACTATATAAAGCAAAAACTGACAGAATTACAGGCAAAACTGAAAAATCCACTATCACAGAGATTTAACACAGCTCTCTCTCAGTAACTAGTAGATGACACAGTAAAAAAAAAGAAATTAGTAAGGCTATAGAAGATTTGAACAGCAAAGTTTTTACCTAACGTTCACATATAGAAACCTCTACTGAATCATTAGAGAATACATATCTTCTGAAGTGTACACTGAATAGTTATTTATATTGACCACACTCTAAGTTCAAGAATTTTGAAGACAATCTCAGTTGGACCGTGTTCTCTGACCATCATCCATCGCGTAATTAACTTAGAAAACAAAAAACCCCAATACTTTAAAAATAAATATATTTGGAAATTAAATATACACCTCAAAATAACACCTCATGGGTCATGAAAACTTAACAGAAATTAGAGAATATTTAGAACTGAATGATAATGAAACTAGTACTGATACACTTTGTGACATAAAGCTAAAATGGTGCTTAAATTTTTAAGCTTAAATCCTAACTTTAAAGCTTATATTAAGAAAAAGGCAGAAATTAATCAGCTAAGCATCCAACTTAAGGAAAACTCATAATAACCTTGAAAAAAGAATAAAAACAGAAAATAATGAAATAAAAACAAAACATACAACAGAGAGAATAAAGTCAATAGCTGTTTCTTTGTAAAGATTTTAAAAATTGACTAATTTTGGGTAAGACCGATGAAGAAAAAGCAAGAAAAGGTACAAATGAATTTGAGAATAAAAAGAGGATATAACTATGATATATTAAAGATTTTATTTATTCAGTTTTTTCCCCCCAAAGCCCCAGTAGAGAGTTGTATGTCATAGGTTCACATCCTTCTAGTTGCTGTACGTGGGACTCGGCCTCGCGATGGACGGAGAAGTGGTGCCTCGGGGCGCTCCCGGGATCCGAACCCGGGCCGCCAGCATCAGAGCGCGCGCACTTAACCGCTAAGCCACGGAGCCGGCCCTAACTATGATATATTAGAGATCTAAAGATAATAACACAATACTAGAAAAAAGTTTGTGCTAACTGAAAATTTAGACAAAATATAGATTTTCTTAGAAAAATATAGCTTACCAAAATTGACTGAAACTAGGAATTCTCAATTTTCTAATAGCTATTACTAAGTTTAATCAGTAATTAAAATTTTACCTGCCAAGTAAACAAGTAAATACAACAGGCTAAGATGATTTTACTAGTGAGTTCTATCAAATCTTCAAAGAACAGATAATTCCAACCTCATGTAAAATTTTCTAGAGAACAGAAATAGAGGGAACACTCTCCAACAAACTTTTCAGGGCTAGTTTAACATTGATACCAAAAAATAGACAACAGTATAATAGGAAAAATACAGACTGATTAATTTATGTAAATAGATGCACAAATCCTAAACCAAATATTAACAAATATAATTCAGCTCTGTATAAATAGATAAATCATGGTCAAGTTGGGTTTATCTCAGAAATGCAAGGATAATTTAACTTTAGAAATTCTATTAATGTAACTCACCATATAAATATATTAAAGGGTATGCTCATTTCAATAGCTAGAGAAAAATCATTTGATAAAGAATTCATAAAAAGATATCTATAAAAAACCCAGAGCAAGATTCATATTTCATGGTAAAACATTAGAACGTTTCCCTGCAAAATCAGAAATGAGACAATGGATGCTTCCTATCGCCACTTCTCTTCAGCGGTGAGTTAGAGCTCAACCACATGGGGTGTGACAAACAGGTAGCCAGAATTTAACCCGCGGAACAGTGAAACAGGAGGCAGCAAGTCCCTTTGGCCCTGATCTGGTTCCTGTAATACCAAGTCCCGAAGAAGCTCCCTCAGAAAGAGGAGGCATATTTGAAAGTGATGGTAAAGACTTTGTCGGCAAAGACGGAGAACACTTTGGAAAATTGCATTGTACCCAGAGGCAACGAAGGATGAGTAGAAGTGAGCATGCAGCTGTGGCACAAATTGCCTCACATGGTGCTGTGGCCCCTTCTCAAACACTCATTTCTACAGATGACCTGCTGGACTGCTTGGTGAATCCACAAGTAACCGGATAGTGGCATAACTTTTGATACAAGGAAGAAATTTGTGATTCTAATAGAAAATGACTTTTTAAATAATATTTTTAAATATATCTTAAATAGTATGATTTTTAAATAAAAGATGGAACAGAAAAGGTCAATTTGCACATACTTGTAACTGTACTTGTTCTTACCTAGTTAAGTTTCAGTCTCCTGCCACCTTCTTGCATGCACATTGCTCTTTGGCCACACTGGCTCTTTGTTATCTGTAGGCCGTCTTTCCTCAGTGTCTTTGCCTTTCCTCTCCCATCCCATCCCTTCAGCCTATCTCAAACGTAAGCTCCAAGTGTTCTCAATAGGAAGTGATCTCGCCATCAGCCTCAAGCAGGGGTCAGCCTGCTGCTTGTTTTTGTAAATGAAGTTTCATTGGAACACGGCCACGCCATTCATCTACATACTGTCTGTGTTGGATTTAGGGTTATGGTGTAAGAATTGAGTAGTGACAGAGGCTGTATGGGCTGTGAAGCTGAAAATACTCACTATCTATCCCCTTACAGAAAGGCCAGCCCCTGGCCTGTTGCATCCTTTGGGTGGAGTCTAGCCTTGGTCTGAAGTGATGGCACTTCTACCACCTGCAGAATTCTCTCTGGTTAGCCTGTGTCCTCCAGAGCAGGACACAAACCAGGAGAGAAGTAGGCGGGGGTCCAATATGAGGCCTCCTTATGGAAGGAACTGGGGCATCTAGGAACACCAGTCCTGAGAATAAGAAGGACTGGATGCTGCTGACTCCTGAAACTGACTAAAAGCTTGGTTTAGTGAAATTGATCCCACTCTCATTCGCAAGATCTGGGGATAATTATTACCTTTACTGGGTAAGTAAGAATTTAGAAATTAGAAAAGCATATTGATCTCTGAGTAACCATTCATGAAACAAATACATAACAGCAAAGAGACACAGAGTCACCTTTTAAGATGAATTGGCTACTGGCCCCATCCTCCTCAGGCTTCAGACTGAGTATCAATAAATCCAAAGACAGCATCTGCCTTCCAGGAGAGAGAGGGAGGGAAGGAGGTGTTATGTGAACCTGCCCAGGAAAAGAAGAGTCTGAAGAAAACCCTTCCGTGCCACCATCTGTCCACTATATATTTACCTGTTTACTTGATAATTGTCCATCTCCCAAACCCGAACATCACCGCATGAGGGTTTGGACTTTGTTTTGATTATTACTGCTTTCGCAGAGCCTTGATCAGTGCCCAGCACGATAGCTGCTTGTTAACTGCTTGACTGAACAGATCATAACAAGGAGGCCTTGTTGGCGATACTCCATCAATACATTGGGGCAGAGGATGGTGTGGCCGAGAGTAAGGTGACCCAGAGTGGGAACCCAGAGTGGGAACATCCCGATATTGCAGGAATAGACGGGTCTCTGTCTTCAGATGTTTTCTCTTTTATGTTTGCTACTCCTTTGACCACTGTTTCAGGTTGCAGGTTGTGACCCATTAGTGAGTCATGTAATCAATTCAGCAGGTGAGACCAGCATTTTTTTAAAAATGGAACAGAATAGGTAATTTCAGTAAATTCAACAGTAAATGTAAGTATTATTTTGTGAAACTTTCCAGGAAAAGTATTTTTTCAGGGTCAATATATTTCATAAAACTTCTCAGTTCTATCTGTGTGTATACTGGGCCTGATATAAAATTTATTTTTTTAACAGGCTTTATTCACTTTGTTTTTCTTAGTGTAGGCTGGGGTCAGAAAACTTTGAAAGCTGTTCTCAAACAAGGCATTTAACTCAGTTACAGGTAATGGTCTTTGACATGCAGAGACCGGGGAAGAGAGTTAAGACATTGGTATGAAGGGATTTCCAGGTGTAAAGAGATCCTGGCTAACTTCGATGGGGGAGTGTGAGGGTGAGAAAAGATAGAGAAAGCGGGAGGCTGTCAGCGTCAAAGAGAGCTGGGTCCCATTTCATCCAGCATTTCTCAGATGAGCATGCCTGAGTGAGTGAAATCAATTAGTAAATAAATACATTGACTCTCCAGAGGCCAAAGGGATTAAAGGATACAGGCTCAGCGTTACACCTAAAGGCACAGTATCCAGGTATCAGCAGGGCCGAGCTATCCAGTAGGCACAGTAGGCACAGTGGCTAGAGCCCATGAGCTTTTAGAGGCCCACAAAAATAGTTTCTTTTAAAAGAAACAAAGGAATATAATTCAGCCTTGATTACATTTATGTTTATATCAATGCAGTGGCAAAGTATAGTTTTTAATACTTTTTATGGACTAAGTGGCCCACCAAGCCAAAACAGCCTTGGGTCCATGAAAGTCCTAAGCGGCTCTGGGTATCAGGGATGTCAGAATCCTTTGAGGTGCTTCTGAAAATGCAGATTTCTAGGCACCACTCAAGCAAGAGAAGCTGACTCCTTTGGGATGGGCCAGAACTTGCAGGCTCAGCAAACACCTCAGGTGATTCAAACACCAAAAATGATTTAGAATCTCCTGCCCTAGAGGAGACCATCAGGACCTATCACAGGCTCCAAGTGGGCTTGTTTTAGCAGGGGCTACTTGTTGGGGTCAATCTGCCCTTCAGATTTACCGAACTAAACCCGTACCGTGCCCTTTCTGTAACGTTCAGCCGAATATTACTGAGACTCAGAGGATAGCTTGCTGCTGTCATATCTAGTGTGGTCCTCTGTCAGCAGCGGCCTGTGTTTATCATCAGGCTCTCCTGTATTGGCCCTTAAGGATAAAGATGTTTACCACCAAATACCATTTTCCAAAGTATTTTATTCAAAGAGGAGTAAATGACATATTCCTTTAGATTGAGGAAAACTGTTACATTTACTGACTGGATCATTCAACTTTGCTGCAATACACCTTGATATTCAGCTTTGCCCTGAGTTCACCAAACCACAGGAGAAAAAGAGCAAATTAGAGAGCAGTCTCTCTTTACTTCTTACATTCATTGTCAAGCCTGAGTTGAGATGGCAGTGGCTGGGAAGGCACTCACGAGTGATAAGGAGTCCTTGTCAATCCCTTTAAAAAGCAAACAGCACCAACAAGAAAAATTTCAAGAAATCTGTGTTAATGAAGCAGCAACTGTGGCCCTTTCAGCCTCCTCTACGTGAAGAGCAGGTGTTCGGGCAGCCAGGGGAGCGCCTTTACCCTCCTAGCAACTCCTAGCATCCAAGAGCACCGTCTGCACTGGCTTTGCATGGGCATCAGCTCATGACCCTTGGCCTAAAGGGCTTCCAATGAAGAGACTCTACAATAGAAACCAAAGCCAGAAGGAAAAAGCTAAGGGAATATGAGGGTAATTCACAGCTTGTCTGAGAAGTTCCTGAATCAGTAACATTAATCTAGAGGCCATTTTTCTGTAGTGGGAAGAGCAAAGGGCTTGATGACACAGAGACCAAGATTCAGTTCCTGGTTCTGCGGCTGTTACCTAGGTGACCTCAGGCAAGGAAGCTTCTTGCACTCTGAGCACCAGTGTCCTCAGCTTTAAAGTGGGGATATAACTCTTACCTCACAAGATTGTTGGGGGAATAAAATAAATAGTGTGTGTGAAAGCATCTATTATACTACCTGGTGCAATCTAGATGCTCAGTAATCAGTGTTGGAACCTGAAATTCACCTGGAGAAGTTAAAAAAAGCTTTTCTTTACCATCCAATAGATACTGAGTCAGCAAATTAGCAATATGCTTAATTCCTTTGGTTTATTTATGCACAAGGCTTTAAAATCATTAAAAGCTAGGCTGTCAGGGAAAATATGCTATTTAAAAACCTTAGATTTCATTTAATCTCAACACAGTAGAAGGGTTTCACACTGAGGATGCAGCAGGCATTATCCCACTGTTTTCACTGGACAAAAGGAAGACCAATGAGTAGAGGTTATAAGAAGGCAGGTTTGGGTTCAACATAAAAAGGACCAGTGGAGCCAGGATGCTGCACTGCACCACTCCATGGGGCACAGTTCACCTGGACCACGAGCTAGACCACAGCCGCGGGACTGGGCCGGTGCAGCTGCACTGCAATCCCAGAGCCCGGACTGCAGCTGTCCCACGTGTCATGGGCTGGTTTGTGAAATCGAAGTTCCCTGTCATGGAATCTGTCCAATTTGAGGCCTAGTGACAATAAGTCAAGGGTGTTGAAGAGATGGTTCCTACTTTGGGTAGCAGTCTGACTAGCCTTTTCCTTCTTAACTGGTTTATGAAACATTTATGGAGCATCCTTTGTACATCAGGCACAGACCTGAGCCCAGGGATAAAAAAAATGAGTAAGACACCATCCCTGCCCCCAGGAAGATAGTAGTTCCGCCCTCTTAGTCATACTGTGCTCCCCACAGCAATATGGTGTCCTGGTGTGATGCCAGCTGTCTCCTTCAGCAGCAGCTGAAATTGCATGGCTGTGCTCTCTGCTTTTAAGATGAATGTTATTCTCTCCTTCCTGCAAATACAAGCCTGTTTTTCAACAATGTGACGTCTACAGTTGTGAACACACAGTTGTAACTAAGTTATCTGATTTAAATTCTCAAATTTATTGCTCTCAAGATAGGTCCTTTCCAGTTATGAAATAGAAGCTGAAGAAAGTTTGATTTCAGTGCCAAGGATCCTTTGATCTTAGAAAAAGCTGTTAGAAAAAAAAATCTAACACTTGTTTTACAACCAGGTATGTAGAGATGAATATGTCTTCTATGAAGGATACCAAAATGTTATTTTCTAAAAGTAATGAGGTACTCTGGGTAAGCCTGATAGTCATTAAATACCACAAATAGACTTGGATTTTGCACATGATCTGTGACAGTGTCATACAGGTCAGTAGGATTTTGAGGGTTCTTTGGAGGAGGCACAAGTAATCCATGATGTCCGTATGTGTAGACTCCAGTAAGTACTCGTGCGTAATACATATGCTTTTTCCCATTTGTGTCTGGTCTGGAGTATGTATCATCGGCTGAATAACTGGCATTGACAGCAAAATAGGTTCCCTTTCCAAATGCTGCAGCTGTGAGGAGAAAAACAAAACATTTTTAACAATTTCACTTTAGTCTGTAATTTGATGTGTTGACACAATATGCCAAATAGTGTTAAAATAACGTTCAGTTCTTCTCTCTAAAGCCTCTATGAAAATTTTCTTTGTGTTTTCCATCAAAAAAGTCATTCCTCCGCCCCAGAGGGCCCGTCAGTCCCTTTGGGAAGAAACATACTGAGGACAACCTGAACCTCTGGCTGCAACATGGCCACCAATCATGAGGGAACAAAATGCAAGCCACACTGTCCCCAGCCAGTTTGGGTTCTCATGGCTGACACCTCGTTTGGAGCAGCCAGATTACTTGCTTCCTTACCATTCTTTCCAGAATAATTGCGGTTAAAGCCATTTTGGTTAATATGTGGCACCGAGTCAGCATCCGTCCCATGGAAGAGCTGCTTCTCATTTGTGACATGGCCATTCTTGGCGTCCATGGGTTTTTTCTTTGCCTGGTAGCTATTCCAGAGATCTGGATTCTCGATCCTCTGAATCTGCAAATCCATCAGGAAAAATATTCTGTCAGTGCCAAGAGCCCTTGGCAAGACACGGCAAATCCAACATGACCACTGTTTTTTATAAGTAAAAATTATAATAAAGAGAAAATTCAATGCCAGATGGCAGCTTTCTGCATTGAGGAATCTTTTTAGATCTAGTGGTTCACAAAAATAAGCCTTGAGAAGAATGTTAATTTAATTTTTAACATCTGTTATGCACCACACGACAGCCAACAATGTTCAGGATCTGAAGTCCTTGTTACATGAACTTGGCCGACCAACCTCTCCAACTCCCGCTCGTTACCTTCACTCTAGTAACTGCTCCTGTTGCTGTCTACCTCACTTTGTCTCTTTGTCTCTCTCCACCTCAGTCCTTCTGGGACACTGGTTTACTTAGCCATGTTCTAACAGTGGGAGAAGCACTGGAGTGTCTAGTCAGGAAGGAAATTAATTAATGAAAATTAACCTCTAATCCAGTTGGAAGAATGGAGCATGAATCCTGGGGGGACAGGATGTGGTTGCAGACCAAAGCGGCCATGTTTTGACCATACTCTTTGGACAGTGGCCTCCAGGGCTGTGGTGGACACTCCTTGGGTCCTGGATTGCAGATCAGCTTCTAAACTCCCCTAATCACCAGGTAGTGGCAGTTTCATAAGGTTGTCCTGGGAAAAAGTGAGGGGTGGGTGAGGGGGGCTAGGCCCCTCATGGAAAGGCACGAAGTGAAGATTCCATGTGTTGTCAGAATGTTCTTCCATTCTAGAGAACTCTCGGGTCGAACACTATTACCTGCCTTCACCTGGATCATTTTTTGCCCTTTTTGGTTTCCTATTTTTAGGTAAGATACAATTTGCTCTCTAGTTCAAAGTCTCAGCATTATCATGTGATTTGTTGATCTGATTTATGATTTTAAAACCTATTTTTCCTCTTCCCTTCCAGTAAGTTCCTAATCTTCAAACTGCCTACTTCCATTTTGTTTCTATTTACCTTAAATTTTATTTATTTTACTCATTTTTTAAAAGCCTTAACAATTTCAACTTACAGAGTTTTGAAACCATTCTTAATTTCTTAGCCTTTTCATTCTTGTTTCTCCTCCTTTTTTAGTATACAAGCATACCATGTTATATTTCACTTCACTTTATTGCTTTTCATAGATATGGCATTTTTCACAGAACCCTCCACCAGCAAAAAGATTACAACTTGCTAAAAGCTCAGACGATGGTTAGCACTATTTAGCAATAAATTATTTTTAAATTAAAGTATGTAAATTATTTTTAAAGACACAGTACTGTTGCACACCTAACAGACTACAGAATAGTGTAAACATAATTTTTATATGCACTAGGAAACAAAAAAATTCATGTGAATTGCTTTATTGTGATATTTGCTTCATTGCAGTGGTCTGGAACCAAACCTGCCACGTCTCCGAGGTATGCCTGTATGTGCTGTGGAAGCCAGCTCTCACCCTTTTAAAATTTAATCACTAGGGGCTGGCCCCATGGCGTGGCGGTTAAGTGCACACGCTCTGCTGCTGGTGGCCCTGCTTCAGATCCTGGGCGTGCACTGATGCACCGCTTGTCAGGCCATGCTGTGATGGCATCCCATATAAAGCGGCGGAAGATAGGCACAGATGTTAGCCCAGGGCCAGTCTTCCTCAGCAAAAAGAGGAGGATTGGCATGGATGTTAGCTCAGGGCTGATCTTCTCACACACACACACAAAAAAAATTTAATAACTACACAAAGAATCATTTCAATTAATTTTGAACACTAGTCTGATTCTATATTCCTACTGGGATAAATTCTAAGGTTAAAAAACCCACTGCAAATAACTCTTAAACTTTACTTAGTAGGTTTCTTTTCGCAGCAGATTTCTGGCTATGGTAGACTACTTGTATCGGACCAATCATCTTGCCAGCAACTACTAGAAGAGCTGGGGTGAGGGTGGAAGTCTATTTGAAGGCAACAAGGGTTTGATGGGCCAAGTTCCCAGAGAGAAGGGATGTACAAAAAGAAGCAAAGTCAGAGACAGTACAATAACTTCTTCAAAGTGATTAAAGAAAATAACTGCCAATCCAGAATTCTATAACCAGAAAAAATATCCCTCAAAGAATGAAGGTGAAAAACGACATTTTTCAGACAAACAAAAACTGAGAGAATTCATCACTACCAGATCTAACTAGAAGAAATAATGATTCCAGATGGAGGCATGCAAATACAAGAAGGATTGAAGAGCAGTGGAACAGAAGGGTAAATATAAATAAATACTGAGTGTATAAAAAATGAAAATGTTTTATAGGGTTTATAATATACATAGAATTAAAATACATGTTAAAAGTAGTACAAAAAGGGGTGGACCCGGTGGCGTAGCAGTTAAGTGTGCGTGCTCCACTTTGGTGGCCCAGGGTTCACAGGTTCTGATCCCAGGTGCACACCAACCCACTGCTTGTCAAGCCATACTGTGACGGCATCCCATATAAAGTAGAGGAAGATGGGCACAGATGTTAGCCGAGGGCCAATCTTCCTCAGCAAAAGACGGATGTTAGCTCAGGGCTGATCTTCCTCACAAAGAAAACTGTAGTACAAAAGGCCTGAGCAAGATAAATGGGGTTGAAGTGCCCAAAGTTCATTGTATTGTCTGGGAAGTGATAAATATACTAATTTGCATTAGAGTTTAATAAGTCAAGGGTGCACGCTGTAATCTCCAGGTAACCAAGGAAAAAAATGTAATAGAATGTATCATCAACAATCTACTAGGAGATGAAAATGGAATAATAAAAATACTTAATCCAAAAGAAGGTAGGAAAAGAGAAACAAAGGAACAAAGAATAGATATGATAAATAGAAAACAAAGCTTAATATGCTATATTTAAACCCAAACATATGGTAACTACAGTAAATACATTAAAAAGACTAAGTACTCTGATTAAAAGATAAAGATTTTCAGATGGGATGAAGAGAAAACTCAAGTATATGCCGCTACCAAGAGAAATCTTAAATATACAGCTATAGGGAGGTTAAAAGAAAAAGGGTAGAAAAAGATATAGTATGCTAACAATAACCAAAATAAAGTTAGCAAAACTATTTTAATATTGATAATAATAATTTTGGTACCAAAATTTTGAAATAATTTTACATACACTGTAGGATAAAATAAATAAGTAAATATGTAATATTAATAGGAACCCAAATTTCCATTGTACAGGAAAAGAGACATAAATATAAAATATAAGAAATTAAGAAAAAATCTACAATATTAAATTTTCATTGAAAACATCAATATGAACTCATGGTTTTGTTAGCTCTAACCATGAAAGATCCTGGAAGCAATAGCACCTCAGGAGCAGTCAGCACACCCAGAACACAGATCTGGGATTCTCACTACCATTTCCAACTAAAAGGAATCAGGGCTCCTTAGAGAAATGTCTGATTCCAGGGCTCAGACAGGGAAAGTACAAGGTGAGCTGAAGAGATCTTGTGCCAGAAAGTGGAGAAATGTTCAAAGATTAATGGGATCATCAAAAGGACGTGAAAGACAACCTGAAAGAGCCCCTACTAGCCAAATGTAGGATAATTTGTGCATCTAAAAGAATCATCACTGTAAATAAATATAAAGTACTGAAATTTTTTAAAAACAGAGGGAAGAAATTTTGTTCTTTACAAAAATGCCAGATAATAAATGTAGAAGGAATGACAGAATTAGAAAATCACCACGTTGCCACCTCCAGTATAATAATGGATTCAAGAAAGGGTCATCAATGAACGTTAAAGTCACTCAGTAAAAGGTTGTTGGGGAAAAGGGTACTATATAGTGTCAAAATATCATCTCACAGATTACCTACTGATTCCAGTGGAGAGATATGGTGGTCACCACCCTAACTAGTGACTAAACTTAGCAACATTAATAGTGTGACAATCTCATCATATGAGGCTTCTGATGTGATGAATTGCCTATGAAATATTCTAGAAAAAAATTTTATCTGAATTTACCCAAGTCTTTCAACCTAACTCCCAGTTTACCAGAAATAAAGAGGATAGAGGAATAAATTAAATGACATCATGAGGAATCAGACAAATCTAGAATGTATAAGAAAATTGGTTTGGGTTCCTCAACAACAAAAAAATGTCTCAAGCATGTGAGACATTCTATAACACAGCTGGCTTAAACGATTTGAAAATTTCAATATCGGTCGAGTGATTCAGAATCACAGCAGAGTGAGCTCTTCCCTTAGACTCTTCCCCGTAAGATATGACAAAATGGACATTCATAAACCAACAGAGAACATTCACACAACACAATAGACATCTGGGAGACCCACGCAGCCATACGTCTGAAGGTGGAGGTGCTGTACCCTCCAGGATGCAGTGGAAGGAGGTAAGGGGATATCCTCTCCCTCCCCCACTGCAGTGACCTAGGGTGCTCCTAGGACGGAGCACGGTCCTGAGAGGAGAGGGGGGACGGAGAAGTCCTCTGTGGGAATGCCTTCTCTCTGAGTTCCATCACAACCCAGGGGAAAGCTCCACACCAAGGAGGTGTATTCACGGGGTGTATTCATGAAACCAAGCAGCCCAAGAAGGCAGATAGCAAGGGCAAAATGGCAGCGACCCTGGGATCACATGCAAAAGAAAGCACCCCTCCCTTGCTTGGCTCACTGGCTCCACCAGTCGGGCAGAGCAAAGCACACCTGCCAAAGCACCAGGACACACAGTGTGTAAAGCAGTGGCAGTGAGTGGGCAAACGGAGATGGACTCAGTCAGCATTCAGAACGACAGTTCAATGAAATCAGGAATAAAATTAATGAACAGAGGGAATTCTTCACAAAAGATATTGAAACTATAAAGAAAAACCAATCAGAAATGTTGGAGATTAAAAACACAATGAATGAGATAAAGAAAAATCTGGAGTACTTGAATGACAGAGCTGATATTATGGAGGACAGAAGTAGCAATTTAGAGGACAGAAATATAGAAAGGACTCAGACGGAGGAGGAGAGAAAACTAAGACTAAAAAGAAATGAAGAAATTCTCCGAGAAATATCCTACTCAATTGGGAAATGGAACATAAGGATTATAGGTATTCCAGAGGGAGAAGAGAGGGAAAAAAGGAGCAGAGAGCTTGTTCAAAGAAATAACAGCTGAGAACTTCCCAAAGCTAGGGAAGCAACTGGAATTACAAGTGAAAGAAGTTAATAGAACTCCTAAGTATATCAATGTAAAAAGACGTCGTCCAAGGCTTATATTAATAAATCTGGCAAAAGTCATTACAAAGAAAAAACATTAAGGGCAGCAAGGCAGAAGAAAATAACCTACAAAGGAACCCCTATCATGCTTTCAGCAGATTTCACAGCAGAAATCTTACAGGCTAGGAGAGAGTGGAATGATATATTCAAAATTCTGAGAGACAAAGAATTTCAGCCAAGAATACTCTATCCAGCAAAAATGTCCTTCATATATGATGGAGAAATAAAAACTTTCCAAGATAACCAAAAGTGAGGGAGTTCATCATCACAAGACCCCCCCTACAAGAAATGATCAAGAAGGCCCTCATACCTGCAAAAAAACAAAAAAGAAAGGGTTTACAAAGCCTTGAATAAGGAGATAAATAGCAGACAAAATCAGAAAATTGCAGCTATCAGAACAGGTTAGCAAACACTTAATTATTATTTAATTACCCTTAAAGATAAAGGGAAGGAAAACATCAAAAATAAATATAATCACTGCATTTTAGCCACAAATTCACAACACAAAACAGAATAAGTTGTGACAACAATAAATTAGGGAAGAGGAAAGGGATGGAACCTGCTTAGACTAAGGAAATAAGAGGCTATGAGAAAATGGACTATCTCATCTACAAGATCTTTTATATGAACCTCACAGTAACAACTAAACAAAAAATCAGAACAGAGACACAAATGATAAAGAGAAAACCATCATAGAGAACCAGCAACTGAATTGGCAGTCTGAAATACATGGGACAAGAAACAAGGGAAATACAGAACAACCAGAAAACAAGTGACAAAATGGCAGCATTAAGCCCTCATATATCAATAATCACTCTAAATGTAAATGGATTGAATTCCCCAATAAAAAGACATAGAGTGGCTGGATGGATTAAAATACAAGACCCAACAATATGCTGCCTACAGGAAACACATCTCAGCTCTAAAGACAAACACAGGCTTAGAGTGAAAGGATGGAAGACGATATTCCAAGCAAATAGCAAACAAAAGAAAGCAAGTGTTGCCATACTTATATCACACAAAGTAGACTTCAAGATAAAAAAAGGCAATGAGAGCCAAAGAGGGGCAGTATATACTGATAAAAGGGACACTCTACCAAGTGGACATAACACTTACAAATATATATGCACCTAACACAGGAGCACCCAAGTACATAAAGCAACTATTAACAGACCTAAAAGGAGAAATTAACAGCAACAATAACAGTAGGGGACCTCAAGAACCCACTTACATCCATGGATAGATCATCCAGACAGAAAGTCAATAAGGAAATAGTGGAATTAAATGAAAAACTAGACCAGATGGACTTAGTAGATATATATGTATAGAACACTCCATCCAAAAACAGCAGAATACACATTCTTCTCAAGTGCACATGGAACATTCTGAAACATAGACCATATGTTGGGAAACAAGGCAAGCCACAATAAATTTAAGAAGATTGAAATCATATCAAGCATCTCTTCCAACCATAATGCTATGAAACTAGAAATCAACCACAAGAAAAAAGCTGGGAAACTGACAAATATGTGGAGACTAAACAACATGCTACTGAACAACCAGTGGATCATTGAAGAAATTAAAGGAGAAATCAAAAAATATCTGGAGACAAATGAAAATGAAAATACATCATATCAACTCATCTGGGATGCAGCAAAAGTGGCCCTAAGAGAGAAATTCATAGCAATACAGGCCCACCTTAACAAACAAGAAAAATCTCAAATAAGCAATCTTAAACTACACCTAACAGAACTAGAAAAATAAGAACTAACAAAGCCCAAAGTCAGCAGAAGGAAGGAAACAATAAAAATTACAAGAGAAATAAAAGAAATTGAAACCAAAAAAAAAAAAACAATAGAACGGATCAATGAAACTAAGAGCTGGTTCTTTGAGGAGATAAATAAAAAAGACAAGGCCTTAGCCAGACTCACTAAGAAAAAAAAGACAGAAGGCTCAAAGAAATAAAATTACAAATGAAAGAGGAGAAATTACAATGGATACCACAGAAACACATGGGATTATAAGAGAATACTATGAAAAACTATATGCCAGCAAATTGGACAATCTAGAAGGAACGGATAGATTCTTAGACTCATACAACCTCCCAAAACTGAATCAAGAAGAAATAGAGAATCTGAATGGACCAATCACAAGTAAAGAAATTGAAACAGTAATCAAAAACCTCCCAAAAAATAAAAGTCCAGGACCAGATGGCTTCTCTGGAGAATTCTACCAAACACTCAAGGAAGATTTAATACCTATCTTTCTCAAACTATTCCAAAAAATTGAGGAAGATGGAACACTTTGTAACACATTTTTTGAGGCCAACATCACCCTGATCCCAAAGCCAGATAAGGACAACACAAAGAAGGAATATTACTGGCCAATATGGCTGATGAACATAGATGCAAAAATCCTCAACAAAATATTGGCAAACCAAATACAGCAACATATTAAAAGGATCATACAGCATGATCAAGTGGCATTTATACCAAGGATGCAGGGATGGTTCGACATCTGCAAATCAATCAATGTGATACACCACCTTAACAAAATGAGGAATAAAAACCACATGATCATCTCAATAGATGCAGAGGAAGCATTTGACAAGATCCAACATGCATTTATGATAAAAACTTTCAATAAAATGGGTATAGAAGAAAAGTACCTCAACATAATAAAGGCCGTATATGACAAATCCACAGACAACATCATACTCAATGGGGAAAAACTGAAAACCATCCCTCTGAGAACAGAAACAAGACAAGGGTGCCCACTCTTGCCACTCTTATTTAACATAGTACTGGAGGTTTTGGTCAGAGAAATTAGGCAAGAAAAAGAAATAAAAGGTATCCAAATCAGGAAGGAAGAAGTGAAACTCGCACTCTTTGCAGATGACATGATTTCATATATAGAAAACTCTAAAGAATCCATTGGAAAACTATCAGAAATAATCAACAAGTACAGCAAAGTTGCAGTGTACAAAATCAACTTACAAAAATCAGTTGCATTTCTATACTCTAATAACGAGCTAATAGAAAGAGAACTCAAGAATACAATCCCACTGACAATTGCAACAAAAAGAATAAAATATATAGGAATAAATTTAACCAAGGAGGTGAAAGACCTATACACTGAAAACTGTAAGACATTACTGAAAGAAATCGATGATGACATAAACAAATGGAAAGATATCCCATGTACACAGACTGGAAGAATAAACAAAGTCAAGATGTCCATACTACCTAAAGGAATCTACAGATTCAATGCAATCCCAGTCAGAATCTCAATGACATTCTTCAGGGAAACAGAACAAAGAATCCTAAAATTCAATGGGGCAACAAAAGACCCCGAATAGCTAAAGCAATCTTGAGAAAAAAGAACAAAGCTAGAGGCATCACAGTCCCTGACTTCAAAATATACTACAAAGCTATAGTAATCAAAACATCGTGGTACTGGTACAAAAAGACACACAGATCAATGGAACAGAATTGAAAGCCCACAAATAAAATCACACATCTACAGACAGCTAATCTTTGACAAAGGAGCTAAGAACATACAATGGAGAAAGGAAAGTCTCTTCAATAAATGATGTTGGGAAAACTGGACAGCCACATGCAAAAGAATGAAA
Organism: Ceratotherium simum simum; assembly: GCF_057802395.1. Taxonomy (NCBI): domain Eukaryota; kingdom Metazoa; phylum Chordata; class Mammalia; order Perissodactyla; family Rhinocerotidae; genus Ceratotherium; species Ceratotherium simum. Next base: position 23,753,136 of record NC_141914.1, on the reverse strand, counting down.
TTAGACCATTATCTTTTGCCATACACAAAAATTAACTCAAAATCGATTAAAGACTTGAAGGTAAGATGTGAAACCATAAAACTCCTAGAAGAAAATATAGGCAGTACACTCTTTGACATCAGTCTTAGAAGGCTCTTTTTGAATACCATGTCTACTCGAACAGAGGAAACAAAAGAAAAAACAAACAAATGAGACTTTATCAGACTAAAGAGCTTCTGCAAAGGCAAAGGAAACCAGGAACAAAATGAAAAGACAACCCACCAACTGGGAGAAAATATTTGCAAATCATATATCCAACAAAGGGTTAATTGCCAAAATATATAAAGAACCCACACAATTCAACTACAAAAAGACAAACGACCCGATCAAAAAAAGGGTAGAGGATATGAAAAGACATTTTTCCAAAGAAGATATACAGATGGCCAATAGACATACGAGAAGATGTTCATCATCACTAATCATCAGGGAATTGCAAATCAAAACTACATAGCGATATCACCTTACACCTGTTAGAATGGCTATAATCAGCAAGACAAAAAATAACAAATGTTGGAAAGGATGTGGAGAAAAGGGAACCCTCCTACATTGCTGGTGGAATGCAAACTGGTACAGCCACTATGGAAAACAGTATGGAGATTTCTCAAAAAATTAAAAATAGAAATACCATACCACCTAGCGATTCCACTACTGGGTATTTATCCAAAGAACTTGAAACCAACAATTCAAAGAGACTTATGCACCCCTATGTTCATTGCAGCATTATTCACTATGGCCAAGACGTGGATGCAACCCAAGTGCCCATCGACTGATAAATGGAGAAAGAAGATGTGGTGTATATATACAATGGAATGCTACTCAGCCATAAAAAAGGACACAATCGGCCCATTTCCAACAGTGTGAATGGACCTTGAGGGTACTATGTTAAGCCAAATAAGCCAGACAGAGAAAGACAAACACCACATGATTTCACACATATGTGGAAGATAAACACATGGACAAAGAGAACAGACTAGTGTTTACCAGAGGGGAAGGGAGTGGAGAATGGGCATAAGAGGTAAACGGGCACATATATATGGTAATGGACAAATAATAATGTACAACTGAAATTACACAATGTTATAAACTATTATGACCTCAATAAAAAATTCAATATCATGAAAAATAATTTTTTGAAACGCAGGAGTCCCATTCTAGATCAGACGAAATGAAGGAGACATGACCAAATGAACTGTAACAACCCAGACTGAGAGGGGAGAGTTATAAGAAAGCTGTTTTGAGCAGCTGGAGAAATTTGAATATGGACTCTATACTGGATATTATTGAAGGTATGGTATGTATCTTTGTAGAACACTTCAAATCTCTTTTGAATTATTATGTGCTTAACTACATGAATAAACAGGATGGTGGCAGTGCAAATAGAGCATAAGAGAAAATTTGCAAAGAAAGAAAATGCAGGCTTTATTGGCAGGCTCGTTATTATAGATGAAGGGAACATATTCAAAGATCTCTGGCTTTACTCAGAAAGCAGTGGAACCAAGGACAGAAATGGGGAAGGAAGGGGAAAGATAATTACTGAGAGATGATGAGTTAGGTTTTAGGGAAACTGATTTAGCAGCAAGATATTCAGGGAGATTTTTTAGGCCACTGGGAATACGTTATAGGAAGAGTCAAAGACCCAGCTTGGTGATGTTGATTTGGCAGCCATCAACATTGAAACAATAGCTGAAGCCAAGAAGGGTAAAACCATTCCCTGGTGAAGTGCCGAGACAGAAGACCAACGTATAAGTCCTGTGGGTAAAGCTAAGATTAGGGGTTTGGAAGAGAAACAGATACCAGTGATATTGAAAGGAAAATAGTTAAAGAAGGAGAAGAAAGCATCAAAATAATATTGTCATAGAAGTCAAGGGAGAACATAATTTCAAAGAGCAATATTAGTGTTTGAAAGAGGAAGATGCCAAAATAAGTGCGATGAACAAGGAAAGGACCACTGGATTCATCAAGGAGGCCAGCACTGTTGACCTGTGTGTGGTGGGGCAGAAGCACAGAATCTCATCTGAGGAGCCTCCGCGTGTCTCTCCGTGGTGGTGTGCTAGTTATCAAATCCAACTGTGAAGCCATGTCTTTGAATTTTCATCAGCTTGCTTCACAAAGTAAATATTTGTCTTCAGTATTCTAATATCACATTGCAATCTAATATATTGTAATCACTGACACAAGAATCTCAATCTCAATGTCTCAGTAATTATGGTGACAGAGTGGAATCTAGAATCTAAAATCTAATTACCATAAAATATTCTCATTCTGGGTAAAAAATGTGATAGGAAGTAAATGAAAATGTATTTATTCAGGATCGTGATACCCCTTATTTCCACCATTAAGAAACTCCATGTCAGCAGAAGGCTTACCTTCTCTATGGTGAAGTTGGAGCAGGTCTGATTAAACTTGCTTGCCACAGTGTTGTATTCTGGATCACCAGGCTGCAGCTCAACCACACAGACCTTCTGCTGCTCCATAGCACTCCAGTGCGCAGGGATGTCACCTGCAAAGGACACACTTGAGGACTCCCTCACACCTGGGGAGGTTCATCTACACAGTCTACATGCCTCCTGTGCTTTGAAAAGCTGGCTATCATTTGTGTTCCTGTTTTACAATCTCCTAATTCAATGTATTCAAGAAGTTCCTCATCTTTCTAGGAGAATGCTTTTCAAAGCATGGACCAGAGACAACCTACATCAGAACCAACCATAATGCTTATTAAAAACAACAACAACACAGATCTATCAAATCAAAATCTCTGAGGGGCGGAACCTGTGTACCTGCTTCTTAACAAGTTTTGATCACGCTCAGATTTGTGAACTGTTGGTATTGTATAACTCAGCTGCATATTCTGTTCAGTCTCTAATCTCTTATAATTTAGTAATTTAACAATAAATTATTTTCCCACAATGTTTTAAATAAATAGTCACTATTGTCTTGCTTACAAATGCATGGATTTTTGCCAGAACTCCCCACCACCACAAAGCCCTCCACATCTGTTCTTTCATTGTTCTTCCCAGTGTCCGTATGAGTTGGGTGGGTGGCAGGTTTTGCCATGTGGCAGGTTGTGGGAGCAGCTCTTTCTCCCCTTCTGCTAAATAGATTTGTCATTTCCCCAGGGTTGCTCAGAATCTGAGAAATTCATTCATACCAATCTCACAAGAGATGAAAATAATGTACTGGAAGCCAATTTACTTGTCTTCAGTGGGGAACCTATGTGGTTTGAAGGCAGGAATGGCTGTCTACACAAGACAAGAATTCCTTTCTTGCGGAGAACTGAAGGCTGCTTCCTTTTGCATGTGTCAAGGAACGTTATGTTCAGGGCAGAGGAGGAAGTGACTTCTGGGAGAAGATCCTACAGGCTCCTGATCCTATCTGGGTTATCAGTCACAGACACAGAGAGTGCCCACTTTCTGATCAGGCTGTCATCTCCCTCTTGTTCTAGAAAACCTTGGGCCACTTTTCTTTAAAGCCCATGGCTTTCTCTCTCCTGACGGAAGCAGCCAATGCCTCCTCAATAGAACTGGCTCTGGGAAGCCTGTAAACCACAGAGATGGGAACAAATGCAAGGTTTGGCTATTGCCATGATTAAGATGGTCATCCTCATGCTGTCTGGTGCACCCCTCCTGTATTTTCCTGGACATAATGTAAGCCCCTTAAGCTCAGAGACCACATTTTCTATTTTATTCCATAACAGTTACTTGAATTTTGTCTACTTGAATACAACTTTGATGTATGTACAAAATACAAAGTAGGTGTAAAATAATGGATACAAGCATAAAAGTTTGACTCACCTTCAGATTTCATATGGCGCTGAACAGTTAATTGGTTTCCCTTTGCATCTGTAGCAGTATACGTGTTCAAGTCCACTGTGTAGTTCTGATGATTAATTTCGACACTAATTGTCCTTCTGTTTGCTCTTCTTGCTTCCTCTAATCGCAGATTGGTTATTTTGTCAAAATGATGAAGAGTGTTATTGTCATCATATCGCCATTCTATAAATTCACTGATATAATCTGCCCGGGATTCCTGATCTTTGTCCAACCTGACCCTCTTGATCATTTCCTCAATTGCGTCTCTAGCCTGTATCACATCTCTACTAATTCCCAAAACCTCAATCAAAGGTCTTTTATGGTCCAAGGAAATGGTAATATCTAATTTCTTCTGCAGCTCATTCAATTCCCCATATTCCTTTTCATGAAAGTCTTTGATACATTCCTCTTCACTGGTGTAACGAAACTGTTCTTTTTCAATCAGACCCTGTATCCAAGAGAAGGCGTCTTCCACACGTTTTACATTTTCACCGCACATCTGAAAAACTGCTGATTCTGTTTTCTTTTCCAAAACCAAAGGTTTGTGTTTTGTGGGAGATTGCTTTAAGCCCAAACATGCTAAAAAAGAAAAGAGAGGAAGATTAGCTATTTCTTTCTTTCTTTTTTTTTCTCTATCACCATATTGTACATTATATCCCCTGGGCTTATTTTCCTTATAACTGGAAGTTTCTACCTTTTGAGCACCTTTACCCATTGTGCCCATCTCCCATCACTCTGGCAACCACTAATCTGTTCTCTGTATCTATGAGTCAGTTTTTGTTCTTTTTTTCAGATTCCACATATAAGTGATATCATACAGTATTTGTCTTTCTCTGTCTGACTTATTTTACTCAGCATAATGCCCTCAAGGTCCATCTATGTTGCTGCAAATGGCAAGATTTCATTCTTTTTCATGGCTGAATAATATTCCATTATATATGGAATATTATGTATATATGCGTCCATATATATATATTCCATATATATATGTATTCCAAATATATATATATTCCATATCTATCTATCTATCTGCCACATTTTCTTTAACCATTCATTTGTTGATGGACACTTAGGTTGTTTCTATGTCTTGGCTATTGCAAATAATGCTGTAGTGAACACAGAGAGATATCTTTTTGAGATAGTGATTTCATTTCCTTCAGATAAATAACCAGAAGCGGAATTGCTGGATCATATGGTAGTTCTAGTTTTAATTTTGGGGGAAACGTCCATACTGTTTTCCATAGTGGCTGCACCAATTTACATTCCCACCAACAGTGCACAAGGATTCCCTTTTTTGCACATCCTCACCAACACTTGTTATCTCTTCTCTTTTTGATAATAGCCACTCTATCAGGTGAAGTGATATCGATCTTATTATAGTTTTGATTTGCAGTTCCCTGATGACTAGTGATGCAGAGCATCTTTTCATATACTTTTTTTTTGGCCATTTGTATGTCTTCTTTGGAAAAATGTCTATTCAGATCCTCTGCCCACATTTTAATCAGATTGTTTTAATGCTATTGAGTTGTATGAGTTCTTCATATATTTTAGATATTAACCCCTTATCAGATACATGACTTGCAAATATTTTCTTCCACTGCATAGGTTGCCTTTTCATTTTGTTGATGGTTTCCTTCACTGTACAGAAGCATTGTAGTTTGATGTGGTCTTATTTGTTTATTTTTGCTTTTGTTGCCTTTGCTTTTGGAGTCAAATCCAAAAAATCATTGCCAAGACCGATGTTGAGGAGCTTACCTCCTATTTTCTCCTAGGAGTTTTATGGTTTCAGGGTCTTACATTCAAATCATCAATCCATTTTGAGTGGATTTTTGTGTATGATATAAGGTAGTGGTCCAGTTTCATTCTTTTGCATGTGGCTGTCCAGTTTTCCCAAGACTATTTCTTTTAGTGTATATGCTGTCAAAGCGAGCACCCAACACTATTAAAGAGACTGTCCTTTCCGCATTGTATATTCTTGGCTCCTTTGTTGTAAATTCATTAACCTTATATGCAGGGGTTTATTTCTGGGCTCTCTATTCTGTTCCATTGTTCTATGTGTCTGTTTTTATGCCACTATCATACTGTTTCGATTAATATAGTTTTGTAATACAGTTTGAAATCAGGAAGCTGATGCCTCCAGCTTTGTTCTTCTTTTTCAAGAATTGCTTTGGCTATTCAGGGTCTTTTGAGGTTCCATACAAATTTTAGGATTGTTTGTTCTATTCCTGTGAAAAATGCCATTGGAATTTTGGTAAAGATTGCATTGAATCTGTAGATTGCTTTAGGTAATATGGACATTTTAACAATATTAATTCTTTCAATCCATGAGCACAGAATATCTTTCCATTTATTTGTGTCTTCTTCAATTTCTTTCATTGATGTCTTATAGTTTTCATTGTACAGGTCTTTCACCTCGTTGGTTATATTTATTCCTAAGTATTTTATTCTTTTTGATGTAATAGTAAATGGGATTTTTTTCTTAATTTCTCTTTCTCATAGTTCATTAAAGATTAGCCATTTCTCATGTGACATCAATATTAGGAACATGCATTTCATAAAAATGAACAACTCACATGCATGTTTAGATATCACAGACTGTTGGAGAGAAGCCTGAGATCCTTCTCTTTTTTTCATGTTGGCATAAAACACATCCAGCACTTGAGGCAGAAAGATAACAACTTTAACTTTTTTCACAGACTGGACTGATCCTTTCTGGATAAATTCTTCAATGGCATCAATTATGGCTCCAGCAACCTTATCCGGATCTTGTTTGGCATTTCCTGGAAAGGCAAATAATAAAAATTACTGGAAAAAAAACTCAACTGGAAAAGGCTGAGGAATAAATTAGGTATTCCAATTCTCACAGAATAAATGCCCACTTCCCACCTCTCACCACCATGGTGTTTTCCAACACTGCATCAGCAAACACTTTTGAAGTCCTAGATGCAATGGCGCGTTTTTGTTCCAGGATGTCAGGAAGCCAACAGCCCCACAATGAACAAAGGACCCAGAAACCTAGCTTTCGGTGTCTGATGTTCATACCTGCTCTATCATCTGACCCCAGCTTACTGTGTTCCTTGGTGTCTGATGTTCATATCGGCTCTATCATCTGACCCCAGCTTACTGTGTTCCTCTGCTACAGTTAACCTTTCTTAGCTCACTAGTGTCTTCAAAAGATCCATGAAAAGGAAAAAAAAAAGCTGATATATGTTGAAACATCATGCTCTTTAAAGAGAACAGCAATATTTTTTTCTCAGTCATCACTTGACTTTATGCATGTGTCCTTATTCTCTTTGGGGAACTGATTTAAACTCAGCCAATTTTGCAAGACACCTGGAGCTATAAGCTATTTGTTATAATCTCTAATTCTTTGCACACAAGTTGCCCATGAGCCTCAAGGAAGCCTTTCCTCCCACACTCAGTGAGATTTTAGTTGACTTGCAGAGTTCAAGGTTGTCACCTGAGCAGGTCTTTTCCTATTTTCTGCATGCTCCATATATTGTTTCTTAAGCCTACTGCCTAGGTCAGAGCATGAGAAGTCCCATGAAAAGTCATGGAAGCAGTCCCATATGAATGGGAGCTGACAAAGTCACTTGGGGGGTGGGGAGCAATGTAAAAGTCCCCTGGCCAGCCTGGTGGGATAGATGAAGGACCCACCATTACTGCAGAAATGAGAATAGCCCTCTTTGACTTGGCTATGTAGAACATTGTGGGAATGTAGACAATCCCACATAAAACTAACCAAGAGGGTTTGTTTGATTAGATGAGCAGGGGAACAGGGGAATTCTCCTTTGCAAAGCTGTGGTTATCTCAGCACATTTGGAAGGATTTAAACAGGAGTGTTCAGATACATTCATTCACTCTCAGTAAACAACTACTGTGTCCCATCATAGGCTAGATGCTCATCTAGGCACTTAGGACACAGAGGATGTGATATGTGGGCATGACCAAGTGTTCAACAGGTAAAGTGTGGGAAACTGAACTGTGTAACAGGGGTGTGAGATGTTCAACCCGGTGTGTTCAGGGAATAGATCTGTTTTTGAGAAAGATAAATCTGGCAGGGGAGTGAAGTGGAGAAGCCATTGGAGCAGGGAGCCCAGGTCTAGATAGGACGCTATAATAAGTGCTTAGGCAAAAGACAAGAGCTGAACAAAGAGAGGAGGCCAGAATGAAAAGTCAGGTATAGGGACTGCGGAGATATTTAGGAAGTAAAGTCAGCAGGACCTAGTGACCACCTGGGTTTATCCTTGACCCTTTGTCCCCCCTCTTCTGCACCCCTCACCCCTTCATGTGTATATCATGGGTCACGCTGTATTGCAGTTGCTTACAAGTCTGTCTCTCACAGGAGGCTGGGTGCTCCTTGGGGACTGGACCCTTTCCTTAGTCATCTTTCTATCCCCAGTGCCTACGCACTGTGCCTGGCACATGGCAGGCACTCACTAAATATTTAATCAAACTAAATAATAAGCTAAAGAACATGGGAGTGATAAAGAGGGTAGAGTCAAGGATTCTAGATAGAAAGTGTTGCTTTTAACATGATCGGTGATATATCAGGAAGGGCTGGTTTGGGGGAGAAGACAATAAATTGGAGCTTGGAGTCTGCATAGAGCTTGAGGTGCTTGCAGGCTTCGCTGATCTCCTTCTCTCCTCTTAGGCAGGCATGTGTAGGGAACAGGGAGAGGGTTTCCTTTACTGCTGAAAGCTTCTTGATCACAGTCCCAATTCAACTCATAGACACCACTAAGGGAGAAAGCTCCCCCATCCATTAGTCTAAGGACCAGCTCAGGTGGTGCTGGAGATAGGAAAAGAAGACAAGCAAGGAGAATCTGCTCACCTTGCTTTATTCATACAGCCCAGCAATGCAACCAGGTCAGTGGAAGAAACAACATGTTTGCAGTAACCCATAAATACTCAAACATATGTACGTATTTATACAAAACTAAAATGGCCTCCTTTCCTTGTTTCTTCTTTGGCTCCACTGAGGGACTCCCTTGGGAAGGGCTGTGTCACTCCTGGGCTGCCTGCTTTCTTGGCCCAAATAAATTAAGGTAGAAACACAGGACCAGAGTGCAGAGGAGAAAGCAGATGGAGACAGAGACTGAGGAGTCATTAAGTGGGTGACCATAAAAATGACAGATAGACAGATAGACAAACAGGCAAACAGATTATATGTTGGGTAATCCACCAGGACTGGATGATACTAAAAGGGGAATGAAAACATAAAGGGACTATAAATTATACACTTAGAAATAGAAAAGTAAAAAGTAGACATAGCATTCCATGTGGGAACATTAAGATGAATGGTAGAGAATTACAGAAATCAAAATATGGGACAGAGGATTAGAAGAAGGCTCAGACAGTGACAAGGATGGTTAAGTTTATTGAGGCAAAACTTTTGGAGGGCCTAGAATGTCAGTGTAGGACACTCAAATTTAGATTCCTGAGCAACAGAATATCAAGCTACCAATAAGTGTTCTCTCTCTGGGACCAATCTGCTCCATTCCACCTCAAGACTGAGAGTGTTCGCCTCCCCTGACCAGCTCTCTTAAGGGAGAGCAAGCAGGAGTTCCTAATCAATGCACATGACTCAGATTTCTGGGAAAAGAGCTCGCAGAGCATCACCCTACTAATGATAAACCCAAAGCTCCATCCTGATATATGAAGAATCACACAATCATTGTACAGTTTGAGGAAAGCATGAAACTCAAAAGAGGCAAGTAGGCTGAAAAGAGGAAGGTGGAGAGTTGAGTTTCTGACCCATTAGAACCCATTAGGTTCCGGTGACTGAACGGCTTCTACCCAGAGATGTCCTAAAGCCAACCTAGACAGGCACTGTTGAAGAGGTGAGAAAAGAGGCCTGGAAATGCTCATCTGGGAGTCAGCTACAGGGAGGTGGAAGTCAACACACTGATGTTCTGCATGGAGAGGGGAGAGAGAAGGAAGTTAAAGACCAAATAATGGGGGAAAAGTGGGGATGGAAAAAAGAGAAAGGAACGGATGAAAGAGAAGAAGAGATGGGCTTTCTTTCTCTTTCCCTCCCCTCTTTTCCCTTCCCTTCCATATTAGAGAGCAAATGTCTCTCTAATATTCTAAAACTCTCTTTGGTTTTCTTTATTTTTCCCTCTTTACTTAAATCACCCACAAGCTTTGCCCATTCCCTCAGGGGCTGCCTTGGGGTGAGGAAGCTGCCCTGACTCAGACCCAGCACTAACTACATTAACAGTCAGCCCCAAATCTACGAGAAAGTGGACGCCTTGGGATTTCGCCTTCCGGAGGAGGCCACAAACCTGTCCCAATGGCTGGGAGGCAAATGGACGAGTAATTCCGCTTTTCACACTCTTGTAAAACACAGGAAACGGATGTCTTGACATCCTTTCCGCCAACGACATGAACAATGTTCTTGCACTTCAGTGATCCTCCTTCAGTAATTATATAATCATGGTTGCCCTGCTGAGCTGGGAAACACAAGACAAAAAGATGCAAAATCAGATGCTGAACCCACTCTTTGATTGCTTAGAAAGCAAAATGTCTGATTTGGCAAATGAAGCGTTTTTTTGTGAATGAGAGACTCCTGAAATACTATTTTGGAGAAATCTTTCTTGCTTACCCTCTTTTTTGAACTGTGAGATTACTTTTCACTTCTAATTCTCTACATTTGGAATTCTTTTGTAAAATGTGTGATTTTAAGATTAATATGCTGTCTCCCCAATCCCAACACTTTCCCCAGCCTCTCCATAGCCTCCCATTTTCAGTTTTCCACTTATGATTTAGGACCAAAAATAGCATTGTGCTTTACCTTGGCGAGAACATTCCATTTCCACACTTTGTCCGGCATGTTCTAAAATTGCTTTGGAGATCCCTACATGAGAAAATCAAGATGGTCACAAATATGAATTAAAAAATCCATATAGTGCATTTTAATCAGAATGATTGCCTCATTATCCAAATGCGTTCCCTATCATCAAAGGAATCCTATAACCCGGGTATTTCTGATAAAAAGAAGAAAAATTCATGAAATAACTGTTACCAATTATGAGAAACCATGTCAAAATAATTTTAAAATTCTTAATTAATATTAATAAACCAAAGTTGTAGAAACCAGTTTGGCTATAGGAACCTCCCTTATGGGATCTACTGTGACTATTACACTAGTCAAAATCCTATAAGTAAAGTACCTGCTTTGAGATTAAATGTGTTTGATGTTGAATTCACAATCACATCTGCCTCTTCTTTGGTGATATCTCCAGAGGCCACCTGGAAGATGATGGGACCAATCTTCATTTCATGCACTCCTAAAACAGGGCTGGAAAGAGTCCCATAGAAACCTGAAAAGAATACAAATGGAGTCCAGAACAAGTTGGCAACAGCAAGAATGACTTAGGTCTCATGCTCCTCACGTGTTCCCCTCTCATACTTCTTCCCCCGCTCTCTCTGTGATCTCTGGCCTTTAACCTGGCCCTTACCCTGAGCCCCAGTGATGATCTGCTTCTGAAAAAGGATTATGAAGTATAATACATATCAAACATAGACTTCTGGTGCAGGCCAAGGTGAAGTTAGCCCACTAGAGCCCTCTCTCTCCCACTGATTACAACTGAAAATGCAGGACAAAGAAGAGAAGCCACTAACTGAGAACTAAAAAGTGAACAATGGCAGGCAGATTGGGGAAGGGAGTCAAAATTGAAGAAGCAACCTCATACACTGCTGGCGAGAAGGCCAACTGGTGCAGCCACTATGGAAAATGGTTAGGAGAGTTCTCAAAATATTAAAAAATAGAAATACCATATGATTCAGCTATTCTACTACTGGGTATTTATCCAAAGAACATGAAATCAATAATTCAAAAAGATTTTTGCACCCCTATGTTCATTGCAGCATTATTCACAACAGCCAAGACACGGAAACAACCCAAGTGCCTATCAACAGATGAATGGATAAAGATGTGGTGTATATATATATATACACACACAATGGAATACTACGCAACCATAAAAAAAGACAAAATCATGCCATTTGCGACAATATGGATGGACCTCGAGGCTATTATGCTAAGTGAAATAAGTCAGACAGAGAAAGACAAATATTGCATGATTTCACTCATATGTGGAAGACAAACAAACAAACACATGGATACGAAAGACAGATTGGTACTTACCAGAAGGGAAGGGGGTGGGGGGAGGGCCAAAACGGTAAAGGGGCACATATGTATTGTGACGGATAAAAACTAGACTATTGGTGGTGAACATGATGCGGTCTATACAGAAACTGATATATAATAATGTACACCTGAAATTTACACAATGTTATAAGCCAATATGTCCTCAATAAAATAATTTAAAAAAGAAGAGGCAACCTGTAGGGGAGGCAGTTTCCCATTTTGTTTTGTTTTGAAATTTTTCCTCTTTTCTCTCCCAGCTTTGACCCAAGGGTGGCCCTAGCTGCAAAAGTGCACAAGGAGCAGAGGCAGCAAAACTCGCAGAGAATCCCTGCCCTTGTGTCCAGAGGATCGGGAAGAGGGGGCCCCGTGAGCTAAAAAGCAAGAGAGGGAATCTTCACTATTTTCCACATTTTCTCTTTTTTAATCCAGGCCCTGCCCCAAGGTGACTCCAGTTGCAGAACTCCACAGTGGCAACACAGGGAGCTACAACTCCGAGAGACATTCTGTATTTCTATCCAGAAGAATCAGGAAAAAGGATCCTTGTGGTCTGCAAAATGTTTATGTGTGTGTGCGTGGTGGGGGGGATCCCTGTTATTTATTTTTTTGTCTCTCTTTCCTCTCTCCACTTAGCCCAACGGCTACTCTGATCATGCAAAATTATGAGGCAGCAGAACAGGCAGCTTAAACTTTGAGAGAACCCTGTCTTTCTGGCCAGAGGACCTAGAAAATGGGCTCCCACAAGCCAGAGAGTGTAAGCGCAATCCTGGAGAGGGGAGAGCTGGAGCAGGTGATCCCCTGTTCTGTGTACAAACAGGAATAAACTCTGAGCTCACCCCGGGGCTGCACACGTGGGGGCAGACCCAGCAGCGCAGCAAAGGCTTTGAGAACTGAACTGACACGGGACCCGCTGCCCACACAGAAGGTGAGACAGAACCTTAGAATGAGCTCACTCCATTGACTGCCTGCTTAAACAATCACCATCTTCCAGAGGATTTTAACAGGACCCAAGTCTCACAACATAATATCCAAAATGCCTTTCATACAAAGAACCAGAAAAATGTGACCAATTCTCAAGGATAAAGACATTCAATAGAGATGTTAATCTCAGGATGATCCAGATGTTGGAATCATCAAACAAAGACTTTAAAGCATCTGCTATAACTATGCTCCCGGAGGTCAAAGTAAAGACATTTGAATGCATGAAAATGACTTGGAATGAATGGAAAAATAGTCTCTGCAGAGAAATAGAAACTATAAAATAAGATTCAAATGGACATTTTAGAATTTAAAAATACAATATCTGAAATAAAAAATTCACTGGATAGGCTCAATAGTGTAGTAGATAGAGAAAAGAGTCAGTGAAGTTGGAGGTAGATCATTAAAAATTACCCCATCTGATTAACAGAGAGAGAAAAGATTAAAAGAAAAAAAAAGAAGAACAGATCCTCAGGGACCTGTGGGACACTATCAAAAAGTTTAACATTCATGTTATCGGAGCACCAGAAGGAGAGGAAAGAGAGACGAGTGCAGAAAAAATATTTAAAGAAATGACTGAAACATACCCAAATCTGATGGAAGACATACATATTCAGATTCAAGAAGCCTCAGCAAACTCCAAACAAGATCAACTCAAATATAGCAACAGAAAATTTGACAGAGGAGAAGCATTTCGTTGGTATTTTCTCTTTAAATGAGTCTATTTCTAAACACACATCACATCATCCTTAGAAAACAGTAGCCTCATCCTGACTTAAAAACGCATTGTACAGATTACATGACTTGGCCTGCGTACTCTTTCGCTCCAGATCACATAAACATGGCCAGTGTCTTGCATGGTCAGGGGCATGGAATATAGTTTAATATCTTCTGTATCACCAATTTATTTTTCCATAAAAATCATCACTACCATCTTTCACTTATGACTGAATAGTTATTTAGCAACTAGAAATAATTTTGCAATTTAAAAGCTTTACTGAACCTTGTGTATCTTCAGCCTTGGGAATTTTGTCACTGATGAAATTTCCATTAGCCATTCTGACAAATTCATCTGAAAATGCCTAGAAATACAAAGACAGTTTTGACCACTACAATCCTCAGTAGATGAAAGAATTTGATTCATCAGGGCTTTTGATCCTGCATGCACACATATTTAGGAGAGAACACCTCTCAAAGTATTATTTATTTTCATTATAGATTTTTAAAGTTATGAAAATAATACATATATTCTGTTTGTACAAATGCAATTCTGTTCTACAAATAATTTCCTATGAAAATTATCAAAGATGTGAACAAAGATATAAATGGAAAGATATTCATTACAGTGCTATTTATAATCAAGGAAAAACAAAACAGTTTGAAAATTCAACAGGGAAATGGTGAAATAAATTTTAGTATATCCATGTGATAAAATATTTAGCAGCCATTAAAAATTGCATTTCCAAAGAATAGTTAATAGAAAAGGGAAATGGTCATTTTATACTATTAAATGAAAAAAGAATGATATTAAATTTCATACATAATCCCACTTTTAAAAGTACACATGTATCAAAGAATCCTGGAATGAAATACAACTAAAAAGAACTTATGCATTTTGTATTGTTCATAGTTTCTACAATGAACGTGTATTACGTCCATAATCGGGAAGAGCAAATAACTTGCCAATTGTTGAAAATTCAGTGCTAAGAGAAAAACCATCCCAAGGACCCAAACACCTCAGTTTGTAACTTCTTATTTGGACCAGGAGAGGAATGGCTAGGGCACACGTGCTTTCTGAAGGAAGAGGCTGGTGTCTGTATTCCAGGGTTAATAAAGGCATGAATTCCATTTCTTTGCCTGGTAGTGACACTTGAAAATGATCACTTTCTTCCTCCATGTAAACAAACCACAGAGAATTTTGTTGGAAAAAAACAAGTAACGTCTTGGCTAAAAGGCTGATGCAATAATGAGAGAGAGAGAGACTACAGAGCCAGGGCCTGAGGCTCACTGCCCTCCAGAGGCCAGGCAGGTAAGCTGCATGTGTAAAGGTGGGCTGGGTTAACGCTGGAGAATGACAGAGCACCTGCCACTCAGCCACAGCAAACTGTTCATGTAGAAATCCACGTTCAATGTGCCAGAACTTTTGAATTTTTAGGTTACAGTGGACATCTGGAGTTTTATGTGAAATGTTTGATTCTTAAATGTTAGCAACTGATTCAAATTTTTTAAAAATGGCCCACATAAGCCCATCTAGAGGTCATGTTCAGACCACAGGCTGCTGTTATGCAACCTCTGTCACAGTCTCCACCTACAAACATCTCAGTAAGTTTTGCTGATTTTGGGGAAAATATTACCAAAGTTTAACTGTCTTTAAAAGTCATCAGAGAAAAAGCGTCACAGCCATGTATGGAGTATCAATACTATTTCCAGTGACAGTAAAGGTGTCTGTATAGACTAATCCTTTTGCAGAAGATTTGCAGAGTACTCTGAGTCTTTAGGAAAGAAAATGAAGGCTGGAGTGACACAGAAATAGTGAGATTCGAAGGTTCAGGTCCGTGTCACACACTTACTCTCCTATTCACTCAGCCATTCATTCAAAAACTCTCAGCACTTCATGTCTCTAACTTAGTTCGAACTATTTTATGTGTATAAATCTTAGCTCCCAAAGTATGATTTATAGGAGGGAAAGTATGTGCTACATACCTATTCCATAATCCACATCACCTTGTACAATGCAAGTCATAGCGAGGTTGTTCAAAAACCATTTATTTACTAGAAATTACTGTAATTATGCAAGCCAACCAAATGAACCACATATTTTGCTTGGGTGGTTTGGCCATCTGATTAGAATTTAAATTAGATTTGTTTGCTTCCAAAAAACTTAAAGGTAGTGTCTAGATGCAGAAAAAATTAAGTATGACCTAAGAATTCAGATGGTCCAATGATCTGTGGACATCTCTTGGGTCGCTGACCTTAATCTGTTTAATTCTTGCACTATCGTGGAACTTTCAAACATTTAATGTCATCTGTTCTACTGGACTCTAAGGACGTGGAGGACAGGGATAATGGCCTCTTATTAAATGCCTCTCATTCTCCCATATTGCCAGTGAGTCCAGCGGCTCACCCATAGCTGATGTTCAGCAAATGTGAGCTGGTTGACGGACTCTCTATGACCGAAGATAGTTCTGGGGTTTCTGGTCCCAACTCTCCTCCTCCCATGGGGATGTGCTGAGTTCATTCTAACCACACCCTTCAGTTCTCTCTCATCCTGACTTTCTCCCATTTATAGGATCACAACTAGGCTTTCATATTATGTATTAAAACTTCTATGTTCATATAGAAGGGAATCCTATAGATTAAAAGAGGGTTAAGGGATATGTCAACTCCATTGCAATATACGGGCCTTATTTGGATTCTGATTCAAACAAACAAGCTGTAAAAACAAAATTATACATTTATGAGACAGTTTGAAATTTGAACATTGACTTGATAATTGATGAAATAAAGATATGATTGTCAATTGCTTTTGTGTGTGAAATAGTATTGTGGTTATATTACTTTTTAACAAGACTCCTAAAGTCTAAAATAAATACTGAATTGTTTATTGGCAAAATGTATATATCCGGGATTTGCTTCAACATAATATGGGAGGAAGGGAAATTAATGGAGATAGAGATGAAACACATTGGCCATAGGTTGACAGTTGTGAAGATGAGTGATGGGTACAGGGAGCTCATTATACTATTTCGTCTACTTTTGTATATATTTGAAATTTTTCTTAATAAGAAGCAAATTTTTTCTATATCCATAAATTTGTTTAAAATTTGCCATGCTACAACTAGTCTACACTACTCTTTTACTTTCCAGTATGGGAAATGCATGAAAGAACAACCTATTAGACCAAGAAGACATTTGAGAACATTAGGGCTCAGTTGCCAAAATAACCAGAAATGAGTGAGACTGTACCTGAATATTTCCAAGATCATTCGGGCGCAGGAGAAAGTGGACTTCTTGTAAAGTTGTCAGTTGACTCTTGCTACGAAATTTGAACACTTCTGAAATAATTAATTCAGCAAAAATGGTTTTAGGAAACCCCAAATTTCCAGTTCCTATTGCTGGAAATGCAATTGATTTCAAGGACAAGCTCTCGGTGATTTTCAAACATTCTCTGATTATGTCTTTCATGATCTGAAAAGCACAAAGCACATCCTTATACATTTTGCATAGAAATAGGAGTTAGAACAAAAAGAATAAGAATTTAGCAACTTTGTGGTCTCTGTCTACTCCTTTTTGCTTCAACAAAAGCAGGTTAAGGACAGTGAGAAGGAGAAAGAAAAATACAGGAGTAGATGAGGAAAAGGAAAGGAGAATGTGAGAGACCCTCCAAAAAGATTCAAACTCACTCATCAGTGAAGGAAAGAAGCAAAGCAAGGACTCTTCTAATCCTTCATTCTCTTCTGTTCTTCATGCCCTCGCCTCCCTTCCTCACTAAAGACACGCTGTCTTCAATAACTCTTCCCTGAGCCCCAATGATGGCTGAGCACTAGAGTCAATTTATATTATTAACTAGTCCTCAGGAGAAGTTAGTTAGCTACAGCTGAAAGAAAAGGCCATAATGATGGAACCCGCCAAGAACGTGACGTTATTACAGAAGAGAAGCAGACAGGGTCCAATCTACATTACACTGAAAGGAGAGTCCAAAGGGCTACCCAATTCCCTGGAGAATTTAAAACCAGGCCCACCTCCTGTGAAGACACGCTGCCATTACTCCAGTCCGGAGCCACCACATGAAGCACACGGTGGCAATGCAGATTGCAACCACTGGTTTGGAGAATCGTGCCCACGCTAACGGTCATCCCTTGTCCGGCTGTGTTCAATTCCTCCTGGAGTTGTGGCCCAGCTTTATCCAACAGGGCCCGAGAAAGGGGCCCTTTATTAAGCGCGAGATCCGAGGGAATGGAGTTGACAACAACATCAGTCTTGAAGACAAAACCAACACTTTGTTTCAAATTCTAACAAAACTCATTCTTCAAGGATTACTATATTTGAAGCACTGGGCTTGGCACAATGGGGGACAACTAAGGTGATTTAGTTTTCAGAGATTGAAATACCACCTCAAATCAAAGTGTTATTAGAAACTATTTAAATAACACTCCAGGACAAAAGAGTTGTCAAAAAGCAATATATAGGTGGTATGGGATCCTTGAAAAAGTCCAAAGGAAGTGCCTTCAGTGACTAGTGAAGACACCATGGGCGATGTGGGGTCTGAGAAATGGGAATAGTTGCAGCAGGCAGAGAGAGACAGGGAAGTCATTCAGCAGGGGGAACAGCATGAACATAAGATGTAGGTTGTGAGCTGTGAGTAGATTAGTTTGACCTGATAGAGAGCTTCTGCAGCAAAATGATGCAAACCAGGCCAGAAATGCTAGCTTGGGGGTAAAATGTGGAGGGCCTTGAGTGCCAAGCCAACCGGACTTCCTGACAGACAGTGAGGAGCCATGGAAACTTTTTCAGCAAGATGGTTAGTGTAGGCAGATTAATAAGGCCAGATTAAAATGCCAAGGAAAGAGAGGAGAGGGAACATGACCAAGAAATTTTCAAAGCTGCCCGGCATGGGTCACCAGGGAATAATGTGTAGCAGGTACTGTGGCATCAGAAGCCACACATCTATGGGAATGAAAGGATTGAAAGGAATGTCTCACCATTCAGGGTTCAAGGTGGATGAGGAACGGAACTCATTCCAATCACTGACTCTTGGTTAAAAGAGGCTTTTGTTCACTCCTTTGTTCGTTTTTAAATGAGGAACAAAATTATTTTTAATATTTTGAAATTGTGCAATGGTTAAGAGCCTGAACAAATTCCAATCCTGGATCTACCACTTGTTAGCCATGGGACTCAGGCAAATTATTTAACCCCTCTAATTTTCATTCCTTCATCTGTCAAATGGGAATAATAATCCTGGAATCTACCTCATGGCACTGAAGGAGAAAATGCATGCCAAGCACTTAGCATGTTGCCTGGTACATAGTAAATAATCAATGTTAGCTATTATTCTTGCAGTTGTTATTTAAGCTTATTGTAAGTAGAAATCTAATTTTTAAAAATCTTTCATTATTATAAACTAACAAAACATTTTTTAAAAAGCAACAACTAGAACAAAAAAAGGAGGATGACCCACAGAATGGGAGAACATTTTTTCCAATCACATATCTGGTATCCAGAATATATAAAGAGCTCTTAAAATTCAATAATAAAAAGACAACCCAATTTAAAAGTGGGTAAAGGATCTGAACAGACGTTTCTCCAAAGAAGACATGCAAATGACCTTTCCTGGGAGTCCCTTCCCCAGGACTGCCCACAAGCCCCCAATCAAAGAATAAACACCTGGCACAGCCCTGGGGGCTTCCAGGGCTGCTGTTCTGATTAGTTAGAGCCTGTGTTGAAAAGGTTGTTAAATACATTTTTGAGAAACATGTCACCCCTGGCCAACCCACAAGAATTGTCCCTGCATAATACCCTGTCCATTCCCAGGCCCACTTTCTACTTTCCTCCCCACATTCTCTTACTGGTCTTGGGTGCCGATGGTCCCCCAGACTCAGGCCCCTTGCTCACTCCAGTTCAGCTCCACTGACAAGATTCCTGTCCTCTGACCCCATCCTAGGCTCTAATTTTTCTGTATCTGCTATCAGTAAACTTGACAGGAGATTAACATTACATTTGCCAAAATACAACACGTGTAAAGGCACTGAAAAAGCATACCAAGCCTTGTAAATATGAAGTATCATTGAGGATTTTCACATTTACTGGACACCTAGTGATCTGAATACACTTCCAGTTCCCACAAATAACTGGCCAATCTCTCTCAGCAAATGTCTTGCTAAGTAGCCCAATTTTCTGAGGAAACCTGTTTCGAAGCAGAGATGGAGGGCGTAGGATTCTCTCCCTTGGTTCTAATCTCCCTTTGGCAACAGACTGACTGTGACAGCACCTTGGTGGGTGTTCTGTACGTAGGGACACTCACCGTTGCATTCTGCACATCTTCTTTCACCAGCAGGATCCTCAGGCCTCCTGGGGACAACAGAACTTGTCCATTTCCATGATCTTTTCTCAAGCTGGGCTGGACTGCTGCTGGAACACTGGGCAGGGAAGCAGTACCAGGCAGGGTGTTTTTAAACATAACTTTCACAGCTTCAGCGAAGGCCTCAACAGTCTTCTCAGCTGTATCCACCAGGTAAATCTCTTTCAAGGTGCGTCCATCCCAGTTATCCTGGAAGTGTTCCTTGACAGCCAAAACAATGGTCTCCACACACTGGAGTAAGGGAAAGCCCAAGATTCCGGAACTAACAGCAGGGATGGCTATGGACTGGCACTTGTGGTCTTCAGCCAAACGGAGACTTTCTTTCACAGCTCTCTTTAACTGGCCCACACACCTCTGGGCCTCATCTCTGTTCCACCGGGGCCCCACTGCGTGGATCACATGGTGGTATGGGAGCTTTCCTGCTTTCGAGATGGTGGCATCGCCAGCTTGGATCTTGCCCTTTCTCTTCACTATCTGGTCACAGTCTGCTTGGAGCTCAGGACCAGCTGCTTTTAAAAGAGCAGCAGCCAGGCCGCCGCTGAGTTTGAGGTCCTCGTTTGCTGCGTTCACCACCACTTCAACAGGAAACCGTGTCAAGTCGCCCTGCTGCACAATCAGCGAGACCCCAGAGGCCACATCTGTCCGAGAGAAGGACCTCCGCCTGTCATTGCTGCCTCCCTCGTTTTCCTCATTCTTCTGTAGTGCAATAAAACAACCAAACAACCGTTTGACCTCACTTTTACAGTACCGTGCTCTCTCCTGGAACACCTTGCTGGCTCCTGGCTTATTGATATGGATGCTTTTAACACAGGCTGAGTCCCGGGCATTCTTGACCATGTTCATTCCCTCTAGGACTTCTGCCTTTGGGCCAGTTAGTAAAATGCCTTTTGGTTTGTTCTCAGGATTGAAAGTTACCTGTACATTTTCCGTCTTTAGCTTTAACCAGAGTGGCTTCTCTTGTGCCTTTATATAACCAATAACCAAGGATGGCTTTACTTCAATAAATCTCTCTATTTTCGTGTGTTTTTCCACGAAGTTAGAAAGCAAGCCATGGACTTCATTGACTTCTCTCACACAGCCTGCGATGATGACCTCAGCCGTGGTTTCTGAAATTAACTCACTGATTATTACCGTCTTTGAGGATGAATTATAGTTCTCATGCAAATTGCGAGTGAGTTCTTTCCATTTCTTGTCATTAAGAACTTCCCTGTCCTCGACATCAATGTGCTTATAAAGTAAGGCACTGACCATCTGCTTTTCAGCTTCTAACAGAACTTCAGAAGAACAGCTGCTTAAGAGAACAGCTCTGCCCTCTAGCTCATAAACGGCAAGAATTTTCTGTGCTATAAAAAGAGACTCAGAGAATTCTGCACAGTCTACCTGTTGCAAAAACTGGAAAACCTCCTTGGGAAACTGAATGTTTTTCTCAGCCATGGTGTGCACCGTTTCCTGGAGTTCACACTTCACTTTATACACATCTGCTCTGAGTCCTTTCAAGCACAAGCATCGAGTGGCTTTATCATAAGCCATCTCCATCTCTGGGCACTCCATGCGGAGACGCTCCTGGACACCACTGTGGCACAGAAGAGAATACCTTCCTGGAGAAATGGCCACTTTTTCCTTCAGACTTTGCTCTTCTCTTTTAATTTTTTGAGTGGTGCTTTCTATTAATTCCTTGACGTGTGGCTCAATGTTTTGTACATCCTCTGATTTCCCCACTAAGGTTACAAGCCCCATACTTGCATCAAACTCCAACAAAATCCTATCGTCTTCTAAACCATTTTTTATGGCGTCCCACACTATTGGATCCACTTCAAATAGAGTAACTGTATATTTAGACCTGATGCCAGAGAATGCTGTGGAAGCGTCTTTCTGCCAGGTCTTGATTCTTCGTCTTCCTTGGTTGACTAAGGTGGCTGCAGGTCTGATGGTAACTTCACCACTGAGTTGGGACCATGTTAGCTCACAGTGACAACGTCTCACTTCATCATTTATCTCCTCAATCAGGTGATTCTTTTTCTGCAAGAACTTCCATAAGGGAAGATCCAAGGATTCTCGGAATGGGGCTGGAAGCTTGATCAGAGGCTTCTCCTTTCCATACAAGGCTGTGCCCAAAGATGTATAATATGGGAACACAGACAGCGGCATATTATTGAGGTCAAGTTTCTTGGTCATGATGGTGTCTACCACTTAAAAGGAAAGAAATAAAATAAAGTAATCCCAGTGTAATGTGTTTCAAATGAGAAAAAAAAAAAAAAACACTGTTCCTCTTCTAGAGAAAAAAATCCTCATGTTTCTAGAACTTTGATGTTACAACATGCTATTAAAAAGCAGCACTACTCTCAAGGTTCTCAGATATAAACTGATATGTATTAACATTGCCTCGTATTCCTCATTCAGTGGAATAATTAATTCCCAGCCAAGATCACTCTAAGTTGAAATTCTGTTGCATAAATTCTATTTTCTATTTTTCTGATAACACTGATATGTCACCACCAGGTTAAGAAAGAGATAGGACTTTAGTCACAAGCATGGGGACAACATTTGCCCCAGCGTAAAGAATACTTTGGTGCTCAAAGCAAAGCTCATCTGAGTATCATGCTGTTTCTTCTTCTTGCACAGTTCCACGATTTTAGGCTTCACTGATGACTTAGATTCCAATGGAAACAGTGAAATACAAGATTGATAAATAGATTCTGTTTTTAATACAGCGTTATCTATAGTTTGCCTCATTACTGGTAACCCATTTTAAGTGCTAAAATATCCTACATGAAAAATTAATGTTACAGGTGAATAGGAGATTGGGAAAAAGTGGAGAAGTTAAAAGCGTGGATTATGGGGCCAAAGGTTCAAATCCTGGCTCTGTCACTTACTAGCTGTGTGATCTTGGTCAAGTTACTTGACCTTTCTGTGCCTCAGTTTCCTCGTTTGTAAAACAGCGATTATAATAATAGCAATGCCCGTAGAGCAGTGTCTGTGAATGCACTGTGTAGCACGCTGCAGAGCTACAATGTAAGTCATAATTATAAGAAGGAACAGCCAGAGACAGAAAAAGAAAATCAGTGAATCTCAGACCACGGAGAACAGGGAATGAGTGAGTTTGGAGAAGGAGGCGTGATCAACATAGTCAGTTGGTGCACAGAGGTCAAGGTCATACAAAATCTTTGAGTGTGCCCCGGACAGTTCACATGTGTGGCTCTGGCATAAGATAAACCTTAATTAAATAGTTCCTATTATTAGTTGTCCACACGTAATGTAGACATTCTGAGGAAACACACAACTACCCCATGCCCTCAAGATGTTTGAAAGCCCCAAAGCTGTCGACTCTACCACAGGCTGGGAGGTTGACTTCTAGGGCAGAGAGCTGTATGTAGCTCTCTCCCTGGGCCCAAGACCAGGCTAAGGGAGATTTAAGGATGTGTGACAGAAGCTCCACTTTCGTCCCTTTGCCCAAGGAACACGACGTCTTTCATTCCATCTTAATCCAAACCCAACCTTCACCCTAGTTTCCCCCACTCATAAAAGCTGAAGGGAGGTTCCTCCAGTAGCCCCACGAAACAATTTCTCTTAAGTGGGTGGCATACCACATGATCCTGTCTCAGCTTCCCCCAGGTAGTCCCAGGCACGACATTCCTTCTCTCCCTAAGAAGCCTGGCCCCCTTATTCCTACTCCCCAGCCTCGACCCTCTGAACATCAGTGGAGACTCAACATTAGTCTCCAAGCTGCCCTCTCATGCCTCAGAGAACTGGCCGTCTATGTAGACAAAACCCTCCGAGTGCCTCCCTAAGGTTCAGCTGGACGCGGTTTTCACAGAGTCACTGCAAAGAACAATCTGGCTGGCATCCACCGATCATGTGAAATGAAGGCACTGACAGGTAAAAGGGGAAGCAGCGATACATTACAGGGACTGTACGTGTTTCTGAGTATTTCTTTACCTAACCTTGCCGAAATTAACTTGAGAATTTCTACCAAGTGTACAGCTACAACACCGATCATCTTTTTTTTAATACAGTATTTCAAAGATTCTAAGAATTACATATTTTTCAGTCCATCGTAGGTAGAGACTCATGCGAGAATCTCCTTATATCTTTCAAAAACCTGACGTTGCTTCTCTAAAGTTTGAATCGCTGTCTGGCCTCATCAAGCATCATATCCCAGATGAACAGAATTACTAATTGGATTTCCAATTAAATATAGGAGCAAAAAACCAAAATACATCAGAATTCAACTGATAACTCTTAAGATCTGCTAAAATATGGTTTAGATTATGCCAGGTAAGGTCTACAAAATCAGGCTAACAGATATTACCTCCTCTGTCAAAAAATTCAATCAGAGCTGAACTCTCTTCAGGAAAACACTCAATGCTGACAACTCTTCCCCCTCCATTACGAGGATTTTCAAATAAACTTTTTAAATCACCGTCATCAACACCAGGTGGCAGGTTTTCAACCCTGACTTTTTTTGTCACTTCCAGAAGTCTTGGAGAAAGCTGGAGCTCTTTCACTGTATGGTGGTTGGCGCAGTCATCAACAAATTTCATGACATCTACAAACCAAAAGCAATCAATCAGAAAATTATGTTTATATCCTTGTATTATTCAAAAGAAACTGTCTGAATATTAATTGAGATAAGGGAGAGAGCTAAGCACTGAATTTTTAGCCTCAAAATTTTAATTCCTACATGAGAATTTACAAGCCTAAAACTCCAGGTCTCTGAATGACGCACATGAATGTCTTACCTGCATTACTGCCACTGAGCTGTGTCCCTGCCTCCAACCGCGGCTGTCCCCACCCCTCCCTGACAGTGTCGCCCGAGTGCTCTCTCCGCAATACAAATCTCCTCATCTCACTCCTTTCTCTAGCCCTTCATGGCTCCCCATTACCTGCAGGCGTGAGCTCACACTCCGTAGCTGGACTTCTGGTGCCCTTGGCTATTTGACTCCAATTTCCAAGCATCACCTCTGGTTATTTCCTGCCATTCATTTTATTTTCCATGTCGCCACAAAAACTAGTCGCTACTTTCAAAACCCCGTTCTCTTTCGCCATTATATATACAGTTTCCTGTGCCCGAAATGCCCTTCTCCAATTTTCTATTCTGGTCCTACTCCTCCTTCAGGACTCAGCCCAACGATCTCTTTCAAATAAATAAATATTGGTGGCGGGCCCATGATGTACCCGGCACTGTGCCAGGATCTGGGGATAGAGAGGTGAATATAACAAGCCCTTGCAAGTTCATCTTCCAGGAGGGAAGAAAAGTAAGCAAATTACCTATTGTGGGATCAAATGAGGAGGGAAGGCCAATACTGGGAATCAGACAAGGATTCCCAGAGTAAGAGGCCAGGGTTTCTAAGGATGAAGAGGAATTTACCAGATACATAAGGGGAGGAAACATTCCAGGCAGAGGGAACAGCAGTGGCATGAAACAACACAGTGTATCTGGGACCTGACAGACTGGTACTGCTGGAGGGTAAACTCCAGAGAAGGGAGTAGGCAGGGCAAAACGAAGCCGCCTTGTTAGCGTCCCCTTTCCCCCCACTCCCCACAGCCTCCTGTTCATGGCTGAGGGAGGCAGCTTCTCCTCTTGCATCTTCATTATTCATGTACATATGGGTTTCCTCCCCGCCCCATATGAGCTCCTCAAGAGCAGGAACCAAGAATTATTTATCTCTGTACCATCAGCACTTAGACAAGCATCTGGCACTAGGTGTTTAAGATTTTTCATCAGTGAACAAAAGCAAGTCCATTTAGTTTTACCTTTATAAGAAATAATCATAAATTTGAAATAAGAAGAGCTCCCTTTATCGAGTCCTTACCATGTCTCAGGTACTGTGTTAAGAGTTTCTTAAACATTATCTCATTTAATCCTTCAGAAACTGTCTTAGGGAGGTATTAATATCCCCATTTTATAGATGAGGAAAGTGAAGCACACAGAGGATAGTAACTCGGCCAACCTCAGATAACTAGCTAAATGGCGGAATTAGAATTTTGACTTTATGACCTGTGCTCTTAATTAGCCATTCCACTGCCATGGCCAAGGAATAGTAAGGGCATGTGATGGGAAAATATCCTTGTCCTTCTGGAGATGGCTCTTCCAATCTCAGAGCGTGTCCACAGACTCCTGACACAGACCCTAAAGAGCACTCACTTTCTGCGTCACATGCACTGACGCATCCCTGCATACGTGATGACCATGAAGGTACTGAGGAAGTCTAAGGTAAAGGGGGTAAGAGAACAGGCTGTAGAGGTGGGCTGTCTGGGTTCACATCTAGTTCTTTTATTAGCATATCTGCCCCTGTCTCCTCGACTGTAAAGTCAGGAGTGATAATAATAATCTCAAAAGGTTGTTGAAAGGAACAAATAAATTAATACAGGTAACAAGGGGTTTGCTATTATTATCACTACCTTGCGATAAGTCCAGTTTGGTAACACGGATCATATTTCCTTCTTCCGAGGAGATAACACAGGTGAAAACACTGACTCCTCTGCCTGGAATCACTTTAACAGCCTTGGACTTTAGACTTCTATTTGCGTGTGTATCACTCTCTCCCTCTCTCTCTCTCTCTCTCTCTCTCTCACACACACACACACACACACACACACACACACACACACACAGACAAATCATACAATAAAGTTTGATCTACTAAACACACCTGAACTTGGTTTCAAAAGAAATTTGCTTCTCTTTCAAAGTAAAAAAGCATCTCTATTAACTTGGAGTTCCCTCTTACTGGCGACTAGAAAGAGCCAAACTTTCAGAGACGTTCCATAAGCTGCATGTCCCAAATGCCAGACTGTGGTGCAAAGAAAACTGGCAAATGAAGCATCCCTTGATCTTACCTATATATTTTTGAAAGGTAACTATGGCAACATCAAAATCTCGTATTACTTCCAGTTGAAATTCATCACTGGACAGGCCACTTAGGTTCTCCACTACAAAGATTAACATTATATCCGTCACATGTGCCTTGAGATTTTCAAATGCAACCAAAGAGGAAATATTTTCACATTCTTTGGGGATATTTTCCATTTTCTCTGATCTTCTATTGAGAGAGAGTTTTGTTTCCAGTTCTTCTGACACATCTGATTTTCGGGAGACAAAAGAGGTACAAGATGTTATATTTATCTACCATGGTCTTAGCAAAGTAAGTTAGCATAAGACCTTGCCCTTTCTCTTTCCCAATCTCTTGGCTAACTCAAATAAAAACAGATCTTAGAAGGCTTTTTGCTTAATTTAATTAAAATAAAATGTAACATTTAACTGTTTATTATTATTAACTTCAATTTTATTACACTCATTTCTGTCTTGTCTCTCTAAGGAGCTTGCCTTATTTCTCACAGCACTTGACTTATATTTCTCTCACAGCACCATATTATGGTTATGGAACTGAGCTTCTCAAAAGCAAGGGACATATTTATTCGTCCTTGTATTGCTGGCACATGGCACATACTTGAGGCTCAATAAGTGTTTGCTGAATTAGAGATTTACTGCTTGGGCCACTTGAGAAAGCATGACTGTCTGATGTTGTCCCAATATGGCTCTGAAAAGCAAGAAGTTCCTATCACTAAAGAGAAAAAACAATGTTTGCAGTGAATGACTAAGAACTCCACATAGAAGGTGAGATGGCCTAGAGAGCTGCATGTATACAGCAAACTCACTGAACAGCAATCACCCCAGCCAGCTTGTTCCTCTCCATTCTTGACCACAAGTGAGTTACATACACACCTAAGGTCAGTCTCACTCTGTGCTTGTCCAGTGAAGCATGTGTACGATATGATCTTTACGCATTCTGTGAGCAACTATTCAACTGGGGCCTTATTATGTTCAAGGCACTGGATGTGTGGAGAGGGGTGCATACAAAAAACCTTAGATAAGGAACAGATTTTCTAACGGAGGTACCCAAGAAAAATGAGAAAGGGAACTGACGTTTGTGAATGTTTATTATGGCAGAGTAAAATGCTATCTGCTCACCAAATCCATTTTGTTTTTTTCCTGGGCAACATTTCCCAGACTTCCTGCAGTTCAATTCCTACAGTAGAGATGACGTGGCTAATGGAATATGGGTACAAGTGGTGAATTCTACCCTTAGGCCTGAGCAATACCAATCTCCTGCATATGAATCTCCATTCTCCCTTGCAGTGACCTTGGAGGCCACATGTCAAAGATAACGTTGTCAAAAGACAGAAGGAGCCTGGATTCCCGGATGACTGCGTGGAGCAGTCTAGACTCCCCCACACCTCTCTAGCTGCCGTCTACACTGACCTGTGACTTGGGGGGGTTGTCTGTTACAGCAGTTAGATCATCCTGAAAAATACTCCTGTTATGATCTGGATGTGGTACCACACACACACACTCATGCCAAATAAAAAATAGCTTAGGGATGTGATAATAACATAAATTAGGTATGATAAACCAGAATGACTACTGGGCTGGGGGTGAGACTGTATGAGTTCAACCCCTGACTCTGCCACTCTTTAGCCATGTGACCTCAGGCACATCTCTTAATTATAAAATGACAGTATTGGACTAAGTGAATGGTAAGAGCTTTTCCAGCAACATAGCTTCATAACCCCATGGCTATTAGAACTTCATCACAAGAGAGGCTTAGTTAACTGTCAAATAAAGAGCATCAACAATCAAACCAGGAGTCCAAGAAAGACAGAGAAAGGGATTGGGCTGGCTTGGAAAGGCCTCAGAGAAGAGGAGGAAGCAGAGTGGATCTTGGAGGGCATATACAATTGAGGTAGAGATGAGTGGGGTAGAGGGTATTGCGAGCAGCAGCAGTCCAGGCAGAGTACTGGGATTGCACCAAACTGTTTAGGAAATGGCGATCTGACTGATGAGGCACAAGGAGCACTTATATGCAGAGACATAAGAAATTAGGCTGGAAAAGTCGGCTTCATCCAGAACGTGGTCTGGACTTTATCTTGCAGTGGGTGGTAAGGGTGAGGCATGGAAGGCGTCTGTGAAATAATCGCAGGATATTCAGCAATAGTACAAAGGACTGGTCAGACTTAAGGAGAAAGATATAAGATACAGAGACCAAGCAGGGCACTCCTGCCATGCTGGATTTGTGAGGTAATAATGGGGGCCTGCAGCAAATGGAGGGATGGATGAGGAAACCCTAAAAAAGAAATTGATAAGTCTCTGTGCCCAACATACGTGACAGCTTAAAGAAGAGAGATGACTGAAATTTCTAGTAGGTGATGGGCAGACTGGTTGTGTACTTCGAGAGAAATAAGGAAGCCAGAAGAGGGCACAGGGTTGGGGAGAAAAATGACACAGGTGGCTTCAGACATGCTGGCTCTAACATATTTTCCAATAGGAAGGTCAGACACAAGGTCTGGAATTGAGAAGACAGCCCAGGCTGGAAATACAGATATGGAAAAACCACAATTTGCCAACCACGAGAGTCCAGTATTTCTCTGCTCTTGCCCTTCTCTTTTCTCCAGGGTCTTCCAATTGCTGGTTTCCACCTTTCAGGCCCAGCTCAACTCAGCTTAGCCTGGAACAGGACACAGGCTCAGTGCTCACATCCCCTGAAGTTGGTGTGTGCCTTGACTGACCTTTCCCTGCTCTGTCAATTCCTTGTCAATCTTGAACTTTATGCTCTGGGTTTCAGGCACGTCGAGTACATTCATGGTGCAGCATCCTCTGCTCTCCACATTCCTGAGATATCAGACCTATTAGGGAACTACCTTCCACTCTCATTTTGCTCAGTTCTGAAAACTGTCTACATTATTCCAGTTAATTTCATGAGTCCTATCTTTAGGGCCATTGTCAGGATTCAGTGTGGAGCAACCATTTAACAACGGACCTCCTCTTCCATCTCTTATAGGGGCCAATTTAAGTATCTTGTTGAAGACCACCCAACTTCCTGGCTGGTTACTATCATTAGAGACTGGGGCAGGTAAAAACAGGTTAGTAAATGGGTCTAAAATCTGCAGGAGAAATGAAAAGTCCATTGGTGGAATGGGGCTGGGAATACACATGGGGTTTTAAGCAAATCTGAAATAGTGCTAACAAATCAGTTAAGACAGAGTTAGGGTAAAATCTATGAAACTATAAGAAACACAAACTTGATTAAATTCTAGATGTGGGCAATGGTACAGATATAAATGTACAAATATTAGGCTACTTTCTGGGCTAAAATTGAGCTTGAGGGTACAGCACATAAGACACCTTCCAAGAAACAGATAAGGATTTAGGGGGTCACAGTGAACGCTGGGAGTTGAGTGAGCCAGTCCCATAGCTGAAGAATGGAAAGCAGGAATTACTCTAAAGAGACGAAAAATCCCTCTCTCATAAGAATCATGAGGATCTTAAGAAAACCATGCATACTAGATTCTATAGTTCAATAGCATGTCCATGTTGGGTAAAACAACCTATACATCCTTTTTTTTTGCCAAGTAAAGGCAGCTCTCATCCTACTGCCACTTTCAAAAAGAGAAAGTTGTAAAAAATCTAAATATGTTCTCAAGACAATTTCAATTTTAGAGGACAATATTTACACACTGTTTGGAATTCCTTTTCCCCGAGATGTGGATATACGTATCACTTTCTCTCTCTTGCTCAGCCATTCAGCATACTTCATCATTTCCTCCCCTTTCTAACAGCATGCTTAGCCAGGAAAACCAGTCACTTCTTTAAATGTCAGGTGGTACCACAGGCCAACGCCCAGGCACTGGTTAAGCAGCAGAGTCCACAACAGCTTCTGGGCTACAGGCTGCTTCCTACAGCAGAGGGGACGAGGGGAGCTGCTGCTGGTCTGACGGGCTGTACCCACCTCCTGCACCAGCGCACAGAAGCTTGTGTCCACAGAGGACTCACACCTTCCTGTCGTGGGTCCAGAGGACAGCACCCTCCATACCCAGTGCCCAGAAACTGACTTAGCCACACCGGGCACCCACCAACACGTCATGTCCTTGCTTCTC